>NC_061120.1:22304908-22604908 GCF_002878395.1 Capsicum annuum | reverse complement strand
TGCTCTCATCTATATTATATACATAAATACATTATTTTAGATTACTCTGCATACTAGTACTTATTTATTGACCCTCTATATATCAGGATCTGAGGCACAGTCCGGTGGTCTTATCCAGTAGTAGATCCATGTGAGTCAGAAGTTGCAGTTGGTAAGGCTTCTCTATTCCGGAGGGCCTGATTTTTAGATTTCATTGTTTCTTTCTTTGTATGTTCTACTGGGGTCCTTGTCCTATTTTCGTCTCAGACTTAAGATGATTATTGTATGTTAGAGATTTCACAGACGGTTGTCACATGTTTAGAATATTCAGAATTTTTCGTTCATGAGATTGACCATGGTTCCGTCATGTATTGTTTTCCGCAAATTTTCTTATAATATATGAATATTGTGCATGATTACCAGATTTAGAAGAGCGCCTGGGCCTTCATGGTTTGGGATGCTCATCATGGTTGGGGCCCTATCTCGGGCCATGACAGGATCACTATCTCATCACAACACTTATTGACATGTATCACAATCTAATTCTCATAACTTGATTTGGTTCTTCACTCTGCCATCTCCCCCTTAGATCAAAGTTAACCTTCTAAGCTTATGGGTCTACTCCATATTATTGAGACTGAATCATAATTTACTCTACCAGTCTACACATGAATGTTCACTTACCTGAATAAACTATATCTAAACACTACTAACTTTATTCTTGATCACTCTCTTAGTACATACCACCCTTAACTTCCTCTACCTTCAGTAGTCATCATCATAGACTTATGATCTATTAACTTAACAAACATACCTGCCTCTCTAAACATATAATCTGTCTCACTAACTCAAATCACACCAAAAGGCTTAGCACCCTCTATCTCTAGCTCCTTAACATAGCCCTCAAGAATACCATATACTATATGACTAGCCTTATTGACTCTTAGAAAATCATGGACATTATCTAAGCACACATGACACTTAATAATCTTAGAAAATAATTCAATCCCTATATCACCTTGCACATACCTCTATATCATAACTACAACATCATACTTAATTACGAATAAATGAACTTAAAATCTTGCATACACTGTTCAAACCTACTACATCACTTCCATATAACTAGCATCACTAACCAAGCAATTAAAATTTTCACCAATATGATCATCCAAAAATCAAACTTAGTGTCTTGTGCTAGCCATGATTAACCACAACTTTACACACCATGCTTACATGTCAAAATATTGGGAAACATTAGTCCACTAGAACCTTATAATAATGATATTTGATCATAATCTTATAGACTATCTAATTATAGTCCATAAGCATATCCCTCTTTCACACATCTCTAGTACTTATAGATCATTGGTAATTATCTATCCATATATTTAAATTATACCCCTAGCTTTACAAACCTCAACTAATTTCTTTTTCACAGCCACAAGGGGAACCCTACATTAATAGTCCTTAATAACCTAATACATTAATTAATGACCTATAGTTTTCTAACACCATAACATATCATCAAGAACTCTTTTCCTACTTCAAGAACACCACTATTCACCATAACTAATAACTCTTTCTCAACTATCCACTAGTAAACTTGTACCATATTCATTACACCTAAGATGACACACAAGGATGTATTACCTTAACACAAACTCCATAGGATGCATAACTTCATCTATATACTTTCGATCAATTGCCATTACAACCGTTCTTTTCACTACACTTCTGTACCCATAATTTTACTATAGAAATGTTCTAGTACTTATAAATCATAACACTCTGGGTTAAAATATCCCTCTAATTCAAACTCTATTTAACAATCTAGAGTATGAAAGAAATAAGACATTTCTTAAATGTCCTGTAGCCTTTCGAACAAAAGTATTGATGTCTTCATACTGTTCTGCAAGACTCTACTAGAACATCTTAATAGACACCCTAGGACACTTAAACTTTGTGCTCTGATACCAAGTTTGTAACACCCCGAGACTTCTCCTGGACATCACACGATGCTTAGGACCACTAGTAATCCCAAGCTAACCCTTGTACCGGCGTAACTTGTGAGAAACTAAATAAAATACATAAGACTTGAAGTAATAAGTGGAATAAAATTCGTTTGCTAAATATCTTCAAAACAAAACTATTAAAACAATTACAACTTTGGTTATACAAAACAAAACTGAAATCGAATACATCAACTATACTGACTGTCTATGAAATCTTTACTAATATTGACTATAGCTAGATGTGACATGACCCCTAGCTATCCCTAATTAATATGACCGAATAAAGAAAACAAGATACTACTCGAAACATGATTGACTCGAGCCCTTAAATCAAAAGGACTCATCACCTGCTGACTGGAAGTTAACATACTGTCTAATTATAATGTATGGGCTAAAACTGATACCTACATTATGAGACAATGTAGCACATCGACATATATATGGATTAGTACTTCTGGACTATATTGAGTATATGGGGGTGAATGCATAAGTAAAACAATAACTTAATATATTCATATACTTTTAAATAATGCATGCTAAGTGTAAGTGACTCACCTTGAGCTTGAATAAAACTGAAAGCTAAAAATCATAGAAACATGAATAATAAAGCACAGTAAATAAACTTTGTGAGCCACACACTTAAGTAATAAAATCTTTACTTCTACGCTTTCATTTGGGAGGCTCTTCTAACCGACATAAAATATGAGAGCTATCATGGAGTCCAACCTCTTTTACCCACGTTGGTAGAGTTGTTCTACCCTTGCCATCAGAATAGAACCTAGCTAGAGTGACTACTGACTTAACTTATATTGGGACTTAAAATTATCATGGAACGTAGTTCTGGGGCATGGGGACTTGGTCTCATACCAAACTAGGTGCTAAATACTACAACTATATTACTTATATGCTCTCTCTTTAGGTAATCCATCTTAAAATAGCATAAGGGTTTATATTGAAACACTAGTCATACTTTTCTTTACTTTAAACTGTAATTAAAATAAATAAATGTGGATTCCATCTATTGGCGAAGGATAAAAATATCAATTCCTGCTTTAAATATGAAATACTCAAAGAATATTTGAAAGCATAATCTTCTTGAAGTCTCAATACTCAAACTTAGGGCTTGAAACCTATGCATCTAACTAATATCAATTAATAATAAAACTATATTCCGAGTAAAATCTTGAAATACTTCAATAATAAAAAGTAAAGATAGTGCAATCTCATTCACAATATAAATAATGTAAGTTAAAAGAATAAACATAAGCTTTTCTTGATATACAAAAAGCATTAAATCTCATGATAATCACATCCTTGAAAATATAGAAACATGGGTATGAAACCTAATTCAAAACAAGTAAATTAAATCTTAAAATAATGAAATTTGGGCACAAGGATGAAAGGATACCCTTGTTCATTACCCCACATACCTTAATTTTTCTTGTCTTGTTAAGAAAGCTTGAATCTTGGGACTTGAATGATGAACTTGTGAAAGAAACCATTTTCTTGATTTTTCTTGAAGGTTTATTGAACTAGGAAGATTTAACTCTTGGATTCTTGAAGAAATATTTAATTCAAAACCTAAATCCTTGTGTTCTTGACAGAAAAGTTAAACTTTATTCGTGGGGGAAAAGAAAGGGTTTTTATGAAATTTGATTTGAAAAAGATGGGTAAATAATGCCCTTTTGGGTGTTAGAATTCATCCTTTGGTCGTTTGGGGTTGAGAGGAACGGACCAAAGTTCCCCTTGACCCTTAGAAAGTTCAAAACAACATAGGAATAGAACAGGCGGTGCCCTCTTTAGTGTAATGCCCCAAATATGTACCTCGGATGCTACATGGTGCTTAAGACCACGAAGGACCACAAGCTAACCCATGACTAATATCTATTGTGAGTACTGAATAATAATACTGAAATAAACGTAGAATTAGGATGAATTTCCATAAGTTTCAAAATCTAAATACTTATAAATAATGACATCTAGTAAAAACATTTGAAAACTAAAAAATGTCTGAACTGGTCTAGTCTAAAAGACTCTAACTGAACTTTCTGAATATGGAGTTGATGGGACAATCCCCAAACTAACTCTGGCTACTGAACTATAGATAAACTGAAATACAAAAATAAAGTATGCCTCGTTAGATGAAGACTCACTACTAAATCTGTGACTGCTGGCTGGATCCGTCTAAGCGCGATTGAGAACCTGAGCGTCCAAACATATGATATTAGACATCATAGCGCAAAGATAGAGTATGTATCAGTACGTGGAGTGTACTAGTATGCTAGATAAGATAAGATTGAATGCAAGGGTTCATATGCATGAATAATAACTGACTGAAAGCTATAGAGTAACAGAATATGAGAGATTATGGATGACTGACACTGTTGTAAATACTGAGTATGTAATACTATGCACATACATATATTTATATACTGTATCTGATCTTGTCTAAAGCTAAGTACTGAGTTCTATTTACTGAGAAAGTGATATTTGAAGTTACTGATAACTGAATTACTGATACTGAGTGACTGAGTCTAACAGTCCTAATTCTGTAGAACAAAACCAAATTCTTAACTGAGACTGAAACTAAGACTGTGAGAGGTAATCATCTAACCTACATGCCCCAAATATGAGCTGATAGGGGTCCAACCTGTGACCCTAGTTAGAAGGGTGCTAATACCATGCCATGGGTACTAACACTGGCTGTGGGGTTAGTCCTAGTCTAGTGGGTGACCCCTGAGATCAGTCCTGAACTAGCGGGTGATCCTTGAGTATGTCCGTCCTATCTTATGAGTGACACATTATAAACTACACTAGCTACATAGTTCTGTAACTTAGGGATTGCTTCTAGGGATCTAGTCCTAACTTACAAGTGAGCCCTTATCCCTAGGCTCTCTCGGTGTTGAATCCTACTTTTAACTGAAAGACACTGTACTGAGTATATGGAACTGGACTAGACAGATACTAAGTTTTCTAGGTTTTCCTAAGTTCTATAACTAACTGAGTTCTATAGCTGACTGAATTTTACTGACCGTGTGATGAATGATACTATTCTATAACTGACGCTGGCTCTGGGTAAACATCTAGATTATCGGGTATTAAATATCCTCAGGACTCGATATTATGGAAAGTAAAACATAGCATGATCATAAAGGTATAACAATACTTTCTTGCTAACATCACACTCATTTAGACATTTTGTCAAACACTTGATATGGACGAACCTGTGCATGAATGGGATCACATAATAACATGTCATGCTTTCACTAGTCGAATTACATAAGCACTTCATCAAACACTTGTAGGGCATAAGCTTTTACATACACTAACATGTCATGACTTCACCCTTTAATTTACATGGGAATTCTATTAAACATTTGGCGAGTACAACTTAATGCACATAATCATGGATAACATATAAACATTGCGACTACGGTGCCCAAATATGAAATTTCATGGATTTAATATGCAATTCATAAAATTTCCCATAAATACTATTCTATTTTCATGAATCTTATTATAATCATGGATTGAAAACTAAATTAATATCATAGACATGCGTACAATCAATTTCAACACATGTGAATTCGTAATTCCATAACTTGTAGTTTTAAAAGGGGATTCGTGGAGTCTATGGGGGGAAAGTACCCATAGATGAACATCTAACATACCTGAAAGAATTAATCCTTGAAGGTTCTTAGTGATATTATTGAGGATTGACCATAATTCTTGAAGAAAGGGTTTTTTCCTCATGATTAATTGATAGAGAATGAGTATAATTTGCTTGTTGAGGGCTGAATTTTATATTTTTGAGGCTGAATAGACATGAGAAAATCACCTAAATATCCTTAAGGATGCGGAGTTTTAATGACTGAAAACTATCCTAGTGACGCGCAGCCCGACATGCCACATCGAAGGGGTCAATGCTATAGCCAACGCACCACATCGAGTCTATGTTGGTTCACTGGAAATTGGCACTAGGAGCTTGGAAAAATATTTATCAACATGATAGGCAATGTGGCCCATCGAGATCGCGTTGATCCACTAGTTAGGACTTCCGAATGTGTTTCAAATAATGTTAAAAAAAATTAAAATTTGTTTGAGAACACCTACTGGCATACTTGATGTTGAATCAATCTAAAAATCAATATTTTAAGGTCATAAGAGTCGTGAAATAGGATCACCAACTTACTAAGGCTAAAATACTTCTAAGTATAAACACTTAGCTAAAATTTTCTAAGTCTAGCACCTCTTTTCAAGCTTTAACGGACGGAGTTAAGCTTGGAATTTTGCGAGGTCTTTCAATATTTCTCCCTTGGGATCATTTGTCCTCGAATGAGACTGATTAAGATGAGAAATGATGGACTGAGTTTATACACTGAATATGCATATTTAATGCATGGAATACATATCTAAAAGTACTGATAAGCTGATTTTTCATACTGAATATGCATATCTGATGCATGAGCTTATGACTGAACTAATTCGTGAATGCATGACTGAATATGCAATGGTAATGGATACCAAGTTATTAACTATAACTGAACTTGGAACTAAGCTAATCTAAGGAAGATTGTTACCTTAAACTGAGAATACTGATAAACCTGAGATCATTCAATGAACATGTATGGATGGCAACATGAGAACATGACTAATTTTGATACATGATACAACTGAGATTGGAATAAGAGATTTAACATATGAGTACCCATTACATCAAACTGGATCTTGTTACGTGAAGAGAAAATAGAAGGTTGAGAACATGAAAGTTCGGGGGTTATAGTGCATCTCCCCCTTGGGACATTATGTCCCCCAAAAAATATTGACTTGGCCGGGATGTTGAGGAAAGGATGAGATGATGCAGTGGCACCTATGAACTAAATCGTGACTGAGTATCTATGATTTGAAACCAAGGAATAATACATGAACTGAGCTGAACTCGCAACTATTAGGATACTCTATCTTGGAACAGTCATATTCATGAAACTGCAGATAGTATTACTGGGTGGAAAAATGGGGAAACCATATGAACTTGTCCGCTTGACTACTAAACTGAATTCCTGGTCTTATGGACTAACACATACTTAAACTTATACTCAATTAGAGAATTTATTGACACTCTTTCTATAAAGTTCTACTGACTTTAGGGAGCAAGGAAATCTTGGTCTCTTATGAATAAAACATTTAAATAAGAAATCATAACATGGCTAAAATTCTATAATATGGGCACTAATAACTCTACCTACTGAGGTTTGAGCTGGACTAAATTCTCCCACTTTGTTCAAGCCTACTTAAATCTCCAAAATGTATTTAGCCATTTACACATAAACATGAGATTCAAGCCTATCTTCATAACTACAACCGCGTGTAAAACTAGCATACAATGATCTTTTCTTAACATGAAACAATTACTCTCCCCCTTCTAAGCAACTGCTCATCACTACATCATTTCATAAGGAGAGTCTGCTGAAGGTTAAAACTTGAGGACCCGAAGCATGAATGACACTGTACCAATCTTGACACATAACTGAGGCCTAAGGAATAAAACATCAACATACTGGATTTTATCAAGAGATCTAGACTAAGGATATACATGACGAAATCAGAATTTAGCTAATTATTAGGTGTATAGCATAAGCTATGGAAACTGAGCATACTGTAAAGTATAAGTACATAAGTCATGAGCTGCATGACCTAAGTTTGGAGTTTCCATATACATGAAATATGATTCGTAACACTGACTGAACTAGAACTCCTTATATTAAGAACTATAAGCGTATATGATTTTTGATAATATGCACGAATATGGGCTATGATCATAGAGCTGACACGTAAGGTGTAAATAGATATCGTGATAGCTGAAGTGAAAAACTTTGCAATGAGGTAAGGATGGGTTAGGCATCAACCTCTCCCACTACTTTTCTACACATACTGACCTTACTACTAAAATCTGAAAGTCTGACTTAGTTATATGCTCTACTATCTCTCCCTTAGCTTAAAGTCATTATTCTAAGTTTGTGAACCACTTTAAAAACTTTTAATCAAATTGAAACCACTTTACTCTGGAGTTTGAGATATAACAATACTCATAAACACTAAACTCACTCTTAAGGACTACACCTGATACTGTAAGGTCCAGTTCTAGTACTTTCTTTTGATACATGATTCTTAGCTTTCTATTGCCCTAACAATCATCATATAGTAACCTCAACA
This sequence comes from Capsicum annuum, assembly GCF_002878395.1. Taxonomy (NCBI): domain Eukaryota; kingdom Viridiplantae; phylum Streptophyta; class Magnoliopsida; order Solanales; family Solanaceae; genus Capsicum; species Capsicum annuum. Next base: position 22,596,701 of record NC_061120.1, on the reverse strand, counting down.
CTGACTAACATAGAATTCTCAAATCTTTCTTCTACTGGGTCAATCTAGATTCTTAAACTTAAATCAACTGAAACTGAGGTACTACCCTTTCATTCAAGGACTGGTTCATCAAGAAACTGAAACTGAATGACTCTATTACTGAACTCAACTGAAAAAATTTTCTGGAACACTAAAATCAAGTAATTTTTATATACTTTTTTGGCTATGATAGACTGACCCACTAGGGTAGAGATTGTGAATAGTTGTATTACGACTTCTGGTTTGAATTTAAAGTTGGCTATTATGTAAGGAGTTATAAAAGATAGAGAAGCTTTGGGACCTAATAAGGTATAAACATTTAAATGGAAGATTTGTAACGTAAAAGTGACCGCATTAGGAGAACATTCCTGATCTTGTATAGGCTGGAGTGTATAAAACCTTTTTGGGCATTACCCACTGGTGGCACTAGAAGTGGGACCCTGATGATTTGAGCGACCGAGCCTGGTGCGCTATCTCGACTGTCATTCTTAGACTTAGGCACTGGCCCTCAGACTGAAGGTGGAAATGCGGTTGATAATCTTTGATGGAATTAGGAGCGGTTACTACCTCCTGAGTTATGCTTAGAATTATCATTTATAGCCCTTTTATTCTTCCTATGCTCCCCTTTCTCACTCTACTGAGTGCAAGTAAAAAACCTAGATAGGACAACAGTCTACAAATTATTTTGACCAACTACTAAATAAGCTAAGGTAGTGATTGAAGCTCTAAATTCAGCATGAGGGACATACTCTTTCAAGAGATCTGCCTGAAGGGGTAGAGGAGCTGGCTGGTTTTCATTCCTTCTTCCATTAGCTTTTTAGGGAGGCATGTTCTAGAAGCATATGGAAGAGATAAATTAGAATGAGAGATTAAATTGAGATCATTCTCACTTACATGACATGAATACTGAAAGAAGGGAAACATTTCCAAAAATATCTCGTAGCCTTCTATCCATAAGTGTGGCGTTCTACAGACCCATGCACAAGACTCTACTAGATGTGGATTTTAGACTTCGTAGGACTTTGTTGAAACTTAGACTATGATACAAAGTTTGTAATACCCCAAGTCTATACCCCGGATGCTACCCAATGCTTACGACCCTGAAGGACCACAAGGTAACCCATGACTGATATCTGCTGTGAGCAATGAATAATAACACTAAAATAAATGTAAAATTAGGCTGAATTTCCATAAGATTCAAATTGTAAATACTGATAAATAATGACATTTGGTAAAAACATCTGAAAACTAAACATTGTCTGAACGGGTCTAGTCTGAAAGCCTCTAACTGAACTATCTGAATATGGAGTTAATGAGATAAGCCCCAAACTTACTCCAACTACTAAACTACAGATAAACTGAAATTGTAAAATAAAGTATGCCCTCAATACATGAGGACTCACTACTAAATCTACGACTGCTGACTGGAATTGTCTAAGCACGATCCGAAACCTGAGCATCCGAACCTATGATATAAAACATCATTACGCAAAGAGAGAGTATGCTTAAGTATGTGGAATATATTGGTATGCTAGATGAGGTATGGCTGAATGCAAGAGTTCATATGCTTGAACAATTAACCGACTGAATGCTATAGAGTAACTGAAAATGAGAGTATATAGATAACTGACACGGCTGTAAATACAGAGTATGTAATACTGTACACATATATATATATATATATATATTGTATCTGAGCTTGTATAAAACCCCACAAAATTCTAAGCTTGACTCAGTCCTTTAAAGACTACTAAGGGGTCCCAGACTTAGAAAAAAATTCAGCTAAGTATATATACTTAGGGTCATTTTAGCATTCGTAGTTTGGAAATCCTAGTTCATGACCTTCCCAACCTTATTTTTTCAATTTTCAAATTGATTCATGATCAAGGTCACTTGTAGTCTATCTCGAGTGAGTCTCGAGTTTTTCTGACTAGCGTAAGGGTGAGTTTGGAAGCTAAAAATAGTGAGGGGTCGCAATGGCCCCATGTTGCAAGGCCCAATCAATACAGCTAGGGGTCGCCCCACGATATGTAGTCAACCCAAGTAGGGGTCGCGACGTGAGGGGCAGCCCAATTTAGAAAATTTTAGTTACGGGTTATGGGGGTAAATTTGTTAATTTCCCCACCCTTATTTACCCTAAAATAAAAAATTAAGCCCCCATTAACAAAAATATAATCACTTTCTCTCGAACTATTTCAATAACAAGCATTAGGGTTTTCAATTCAAGATTCAAATCTCAAACATTCTACCATCAATCTTCTCAAAAACAAGAATAAAGGTATGTGAAGTGTTTATGGTTGTTTCATCCTTGGAGTTCAAGAAATCCTTTTTAAAATCTTAAATCATGATTTCCATGTTGTGGGTTATTTGTATTCATGTTAATCTTGTTGTGTGATTTCCAAGATGATGTCTTTAATGAATTTATGTTAGCATGTGGCTTGAAATTTTTGAAATTAAAGTGATTAATGTAGCGATGATGTATTGAGTTATCATTTATGCCCAAGTATAATGTGGCGCCTCCCATGTGTTTTCCAAAATGCCTAAGTGAATTAATTGTGCAATTTGATCAATTGTTCATCTTAATTATAAACTCATGAATGAACTACATGTCTAAAGGACCCCCATGTTAAAGCTATGCCTTGAAGGTGTTTGTTGAAATACCTATGTTAATTGTTAGTGTACTTATGACAAGATAGAATGCATCCCTATACATGTACAAGTTCAAGATTTACAAGAGTTTGATGAAGTGCCTTAGAAAGTGAATTATGAACATGTGGCCATTTTGTTCCTTCAAGATTTATGCTACACTTTACTCTGTACGCTACCGAGATGTGAGGGTATTTAATACCCGACATTTTTGCTATATACCTAGAGCCAGTGTGAATTATAGAATATTCTCAGTCAGGTCACGATCAGTGGTACATTTAGTCAGTTCTAGAATCTAGGAAAAACTCAGTAAACTCAGTACTAATCCAGTCCAGTTTAGTAATAGTTTAGTCAAGCCTAGTATGATCTCAGAAATCAGTTCAATGTCTATTCAATTGGGAGTAGGATTCAGCACTAAGTAAACCCAAGCATGGGGATTCACCTTCTAGAAGAGGGTCTGACACTTAGAAATAATCCTTGCATTCTAGAACTACGTAACCAGCATAGGTTATGACATCAAGCCTGCCATTCGAGGGTTGATGAGATGTTTTAACCTGTCAGTTGAGGATTCCACTGTTCTCATTAGAGGACCTTCTAGATGAGGGTATATCTTTAGTTGTCTTTATCCATGGCACGGTAATGGAACCCTTCCAACTGCGGTTACAGGTTGGACCCTAAAATTTATTCAGAAAAGGGGCATGTTGGTTAGATGATTACCTCTCACAGTCTCAGTTTCAAATTCAGTATCAGATTAGAACTCAATATAGTTCTACAAACTTTAAGACTATCAGATACAATCATCCAGATAATCAGTAATATAGTATAAGTAAACTCAGATATTAGTAAATTAGTATTCTGACTTAGTATTTAATATCATCACGATTTCAGTTATAGTCTATGTATTCATACATGCATTCCTATTCAATCATATTCATATTATTCAGTCAGTATTGTTCATGCATCATGAATCTATGCATTTCAGCCTACCTAACTGAGCATACCGGTACATTCAAAGTATTGACGTATGTTTTTTACGCTTTGATGTCTTATATCATAGGTTCAGATGCTCGGGTCCCAAAGCATCTTCAGTGGTATAGCTTTTAAATAGACAGTGTTGTGGTGAGTACTCATATCTCAAGGACATGATTATTTTTAGCATTTCAATTATTTTAGTAGTTAGTCGGAGTTAGTTGGGGACTTGTCCCATCAACTCCATATTTCAGACAGTTTAGAGGCTTATCAAACTAGAGTGTTTTCAGATAGTTGTTTTCCAGCATTCTGTTTTCTGTATATAGTGTTGTTTTCAGATTTGTACCTTATGGCAGTTTTGGATTTACTTCCTTATTTTGTTATTACAATGTCTTTATTATTCAATGCTCACAGCAGGTACTAGTTATGGGTTAGCTAGTGGTTCTTTGGTATTTTTAGCATCGTGCAGCTTCCGGGGTACAGACTTAGGGCATTACAAAACTTGGTATCAGAGTCATTTATGTGTGCCGAGTGTAGATAACTTGAGCCAACAAATTCTTGAAAAAGTGCATGGTACGCATTACTCTATTCATCCAGGGGTCATGAGTATGTACCACAATTTATGGGAAAGCTATTGGTGGAGTGGAATGAAGAGAGACATTACGGTGTTTATAGCTAGGTACTCTACATGTCCGCAGGTTAAGATTGAGCATAAAAAACCTAGTGGGTCTATACAGGAGTTCAACATTCCTACTTGGAAAAGGGAAGTAGTAAACATAGACTATGTAACGAGTTTTCCTCATACTCATCATCAGCATGATTTGGTTTGGGTTATTATAGACAAGATGACCAAATTAGCTTATTTCCTACCAGTCCATATCTCTTATTCAGCTGAAGATTATGCCAAACTCTATATTACGGAGTTGGTCAGATTGCACGATGTTTCATTATCCGTTATCTCAGATAGAGATACCAAGTTCACCTCTCATTTCTAGAAGGCATTCTAAAAGGGTCTTGGTACTCGAGTTCACCCCAGTACCACTTTTCATCCTCAGATAGATGTTCAGGAAGAAAGGAAAATTCAGACTTTAGAAGATATGCTGCAAGCATATGCATTGATTTTAAAGGTAGTTGGGATGGCCACTTGTCTTTGATTGAGTTCGCATATAGCAAAAACTATCATTCCATCATTCAGAGGGCTCCAATTGAGGTACTTTATGGGAGGAGATATAGATCTCCCATTGATTGGTTTAAAGTGGGTGAGGCCATGGTGATAGGGCCTGACCTGGTATTTGATGCCTTAGAAAAAGTTCAGTTGATCAGAGAAAGGCTTACGACAGCTAAAAGCCGACAGAAATCATACATAGACGTGTTCAAAAAGGATATTGAGTTTCAGATTAGTGACTATGTGTATTTGAAAATCTCTCCTATGAAAGGAGTGAAGAGGTTTGCAAGGAAGGGGAAACTCAGTCCCTGATATATAGGACCTTACCGAAATCTCAAACATTTTAGAAAGGTAGATTACAAGTTTGAGTTGCCTTCGGATCTAGCTTCAATCCATCCAGTGTTTCATGTCTCCTTGCTAAAGAAATACATTTATGACCAAGCAATCGTAGTCCTAATAGAGGGCATAGACTTTCAGAATAGTCTCTCTTATGAAGAGGTTCAGTTGAAATCCTTGACTATCAGATTAGTAGACTGAGGAACAAAGAAGTCCCTCTAGTCAAACTTCTTTAGAGGAATTAGTTTGCTGAGGGAGCAGAGCTACTTGGGAAACAGAAGAAGATATACGAACCAATTACCCTTACCTCTTCTCTGCCAACTTAGACTTAGCTCAAGGTAATAGTTTTCCATAAAACTTACTCAAAATTCCCTTGCAAAACTTGGTATCAGTTACCATTGCATATTTAGTCATGCATTCATGAATTTTTTTCAGTCATGTATTCATTGAATTCAAATATGCTTATTTAGTATACAAACTCAGTTTGTCAGTATATTAAGTCATGTATTCATAACATTTAGATATGCAAGTTTAGTATAAAAAAACTCAGTACATCAGTAGTTTCAATTATGTTTCATTGTTCATGTCTAGTAAATAAGTTCAGTACATCTGTAATCTTAGCTTAGTCAGCCTCATTCAAGAACGAATGTTCCCAAGGGAAAGATATTATTAGACCCCACAAAATTCTAAGCTTGATGCAGTCCTTTAAAGCCTACTAAGGGGTCAAAGATTTAGAAAAATATTAAGCTAAGTATTTATACTTAGGGTCATTTTATCCTTCATAGTTTGGCTATCCTATTTCACGACCTTCCCAACCTTATTTTGTCAATTTTAAAATTTATTCATGATCAGTGTCACTTGTAGGCCATCTCGGGCAAGACTCAAGTTTTTTCAACTAGAGAAAGGGCGAGTTTGGATGTTGAAAAGAGTGAGGTTCACAATTGCCCCATATCACGAGGCCTAGTCAACCCAGCTAAGGGTCGTATCGCGATAGGTAGTTAACCCAAGTATGGGTCGCAATATGAGAGGCAGACCAATTCAGCAAATTTTAGTTATGGGTTATGGGGGTAAATGAGTCAATTTCCCCACCCTTATTCACCAAAAAATATGAAATTAAGACCCCATTCACCAAAATATACTCACTTTCTCTCAAAATCTCTCAAGAACAAGCATTAGGGTCTTTAATTCAAGATTTAAATCTTAATAATTCTACCATCTATCTTCTAACAAAGTATGAAGGTATGTGAAGTGTTCATCTAAGGGCCCTTTCACCCTTGGAGTTCAAGAAATCCTTTTTAAAATCTCAAATTATGATTTCCATGTTGTGGGTTGTTTGTATTCATGTTAGTCTTGTTGGGTGATTTCCAAGATGATATATTTGAAGAATTTCATGAATTTATGTTAGCATGTGCGTTGAAATCCTTGAAACTGAAGTGATTCATATAGCCATGATGTATTGAATTATTATTCTTGCGCTAGTATAATGTGATTCCTCCTATGTGTTTACCAAATTCCTAAATGAATTAATTTTGCAATTTGATCCATTTTTAATCTTAATTATAAACTCATGAAAGAACTACAAGTCTAAAGGACCCCATGTTAAAGCTATGCCTTTAAGGTGTTTGTTGAAATACGTATGTGAATTGTTAGTGTACTTATGACAAAATCGCATGCATCCCTATACATGTACACTTTCAATATTTTGAAGTGTTTTATGATTTGTTTCAGAAAGTGAATTATGAATATGTGGCCATTTTTGTGCCTTCAAGATTTATGTTACGCTTTACTCTTTACGCTATCGAGACCTGGGTGTATCTAAAACCCGATATTTAGCTGTATTCCTAGATCCAGTGCCAGTTACAGAATAGTCTCGGTTAGTTCATAATTAGTGGTACTTTTAGTCAGTTCTAGAATCCAGGAAAATCTCAGTAAACTCAGTACTAATCCAGTTCAGTTCAGTAACTATTCAGTCAAGCCTAGTATGAACTAGGAAATCAGTTCAGTATATATTCAGTTGGGATTAGGATTCAACATCGAGTGAACCCAAGGATGGGGACTCACCTTCCAGTAGAGGGTGTGACTCTTAGAAGCAATCCTTGCATTCAAGAACTACGTAGCCAACGTAAGTTGAGACATCAAACCTGCCAGTTGAGGGTTGACGAGGAGTTTTAACTTATCAATTGAGGGTTCCACCATTCTTATTATAGTACTTGCCAGATGAGGGTATATATTCAGTTGTATTTACTCATGGAACGGTACTGGCACACTTCCAACTAGGGTTACAAGTTGGACCCCAAAATCTATTCAGAAAAGGGGCATGTCGGTTAGATGATTACCTCCCACAGTCTTTGTTTCAGATTCATTCTCATATTAGAACTTAGTATAGTTCTACAGACTTCAGGACTTTTAGATATAGTCATCTAGATAATAAGTAATACCATATCAGTAAACTCAAATATCAGTAAATTAGTATTCAGACTAAGTATTAAGTCATATCACAATTTCAGTTTTAGTCTACATATTCATGCATGCACTCCCATTCAGTGATTTTCATGTTATTCAGTTAGTATTGTTCATGCACTATGAGCCCATTCATTTCAGCATACCTCACTGAGCATACCAATACATTCAAAGTACTGACCATACTTTTTACGCTATAATGTCTTATATCATAGGTTCAGATGCACGTGCCTTAGAGCATCCTCACTAGTATAGCTTCTCAGCATACAACGTAGTGGTGAGTCCTCATATTTTGAGGACATGATTATTTTTAGAATTTTAGTTATTTTAGCTGTTAGTCAGAGTTAGTTGGGGACTTGTCCCATCAACTCTATATTTCTAATCTAAGCTAGAGTGTTTTCAGTCAGTTGTTTTCCAACATTCTGTTTTGCGTAAATAATATTGTTTTAATATTTTAACCTTATGGTAGTTCAGCATTTACTTGCTTATTTTCTATTACAATGTCTTTATTATTTAGTGATCACAGTAGGTACCAATCATGGGTTAGCTAGTGGTCCTTTTGAATTATTAGCACCATGTAGTATTTGGGGTTCTAACTCGGGGTGTTACAGCTTGTCTGAAGCTAAGTACTGTGTTCTGATAATTGAGTAGTTGATAAATGAAGTTACTAATAGCTGAATTACTGATACTGAGTGACTGTGTCTAACAGTCCTGGTTCTATAGAATTGAATTGAATTCTAAACTAACACTAAAACTGAGACTGTGGGAGGTAGTCATCTAACCGACATGCCCCAAAACTGAGCAGATAGGGGTCCAACCTATGACTCCAGTTAGAAGGGTACTAATACCATGCCATGGACACTAACACTGGCTATGGGGTCAGTCCTAGTCTAGCGGGTGACCCCTGAGACCAGTCCTAAACTAGCAAGTGATCCCTAAGTATGTCAGTCCTATCTAACGAGTGACACCTCATAACCTACACTGGTTACGTAGTTTTGGAACTTAGGGATTGCTTCTAGGGACCCAGTCCCAACTAACGGGTGAGCCCCCATCCCTAGTATTGATCGATGCTGAATCCTACTCCTTATTGAAAGACACTGAACTGAGTATACAAAACTAGACTGGACTTATACTGAGTTTTTTGAGTTTTCCTAAGTTTTGTAATTGACTAATTTCTACTAAGTTCTATTGCTAACTGAATTCTATTGATCATAATGACTGATACTATTTTGTAAATGACGCTGGCACTAGGTAAACAACTAGATTGTCGGATATTAAATACTCCAGGACTCGATAGCATAGAAAATAAAACACAGCATGATTATAAAGGCATAACATTACTTGCTTGCTAACAATGCACTCATTTAGACATTTTGTCAAACACTTGATATACACGAACTTGTGCATTAATGGGATCATATAATAACATATCATGCTTTCACTAGTCGAATCACATAAGCATTTCATTAAACACTTGTAGGGAATAAGCTTGTAGATACACTATCATGCCATGATTTTACCCTTTAATTCACATGGGCATTCTATCAAAAATTTGGGGAGTACAACTTAATGCACATGATCATGTATAACATATAAACTTTGAGACTACAATGTCCAAACATGAAATTTCATGGATTTAACATGCAATTCATAAAATTTTCCAAAAATACTATTCTATTTTCATGAATCTTATCATAATCATGGATTGAAAACCAAATTAACATCATAGATATGCATACAATAAATTTCAAACATAAGAATTCACAATTCCACAACTTGTAGTTTTAAAAGGGTATTCTTGGACTCTATGGTTGGAAGGTACCCATAGATGAACATCTAACATACCTAAGAGGATTAATCCTCGAAGGTTCTTGGTGATATTCTTGAGGATTGACCTTGATTCTTGATGCTAGGGTTTTTGCCTCTTCAGTAATTTCCGAGAGAATGGGTGTAATTTGCTTATTGAGGGTTGAATTTCTTGTTTTTGGGGCTGAATAGACGTGAGAAAATGACCCAAATACCCTTAAATACATGGAGTTTTAATGACTGAAACTGACATTGTGACACGCATCCCTCTGTGTTGCATCGATGGGATTGACTTTACGGCCAATGCGCCATGTTGTTTCATTGGAAATTAGCATTGGAAGCTGGGAAAAATATTTATGAACGCGATAGGCAATGCGGCGCATCGAGAACGCATTGATCCACTGGTTGGGACTTCCAAATATGTTGCAAACGATGTTTAAATTTCCAAAACTTGTCTGAGAAGACCTACTGGTATACCTGATCATGAATCAACCTAAAAATCAATATTTTATGGTTATAAGGGTTGTGAAATAGGATCACCAACTTACTAAGGCTAAAATACTTTTAAGTATAAACACTTAGCTGAAATTTTCTAAGTTTGGGACCTTTTTTCAAGATTTAATGGACGGAGTTAAGCTTGGAATTTTATGGGGTCTTACATTTAGTCCGTGGGAGTAGAGCCTATGGCGCCCCCTCTATCATAGTGCAATAACCCTGGCACAGTGGGCTTATTGTATGCCCTCACTGCCTCTCATGAAAATGGCTATAACTTTTTGCTCAATTGTTAGATTAAGTAAAAATTAATATCGTTGGAAAGCTAACTCGATTATCTATTATTTGGTGGGTCTTGAGATGAATAATTCCACGCACATAAACAGTTAAACAAATTCAAAGTATACCCTTGTAGAATCAAATGCCAAACTTGGATGAATCAAAGGCTCTCATTTCAACTTTGTTCTAAGTGATTCGTATGAATGTTTTCATCTCGAAAGCAATTCACACACTATGATAATAATCATGACACATGTATTAACATACAAATCATGGGATTAAAGTTCACCCATATAGGACTGATGCTTTGATTTCTAGGTCAAAATATAGGGTGTTACAATAATTATAACATATCCTCGATGGATGAGCACTCACCACTATGGTTACTGGATTATGCTGAGCTATCTAACTATGGTTGAAAAATTGTGTGACTGAACCTATGATATAAGAAATCATAGCACAAAGAAGAGTATGCGGTCAGTACCTTAAATATGATGGTATATGAGATGAGGTCAGGATGATATGCATGGGTACGATGTCTATAAACTAAGAACTAACTGAATAGCACGAGATAATTGAACATGATGCATGAAACTATAATATCTGAGAATACAAGACTAAATGTCAATCTATTATGTTACCGAGAGAAATCTGTAATCTAAAGGGCTGAAACCTATAAAATTGAATATCTGAAAGTCCGTACATTTAGTCACGAAAACCTGAACTAAAAATATATTGCATATTATACTAAAACTATGCGATGTATCATCTAACAAACACTCCCTAATCTGAGCTAATTGGGATCCAACCTGTAACCCCAGTTGGAACGGTGTCAGTACCGTTCTATGGGTACTAACACTTGTTATATGGGTCCACTAATATGGCATCTTAAAGGACTAGAGTGTCAAGCCTAAACTGATAGGTGACTCCTGGGAGGAAATGAAGCCTAAAATGACTGGTTACTCCTTATTTCCTATGCTAGCTACACAGTTATGGAATGCATAGACAACTACTAATGACTCTGCCTAACTGACGGGGAAGCCTCCACCCCTGCACTCGGTTGGTGGATTCCCTCGGTACTAAATCCTACTCCTAACTGGCTGACACTGGAAATGAAACTGGACTGATTTTAGCTGAACATTATTTCATGAATAATAGTGCTCATTATGATTATAATAACTGAATAAACAGGAATAATAATGGTTTAACTAAATCATACTTAAAAATCTAAAAATCATATAAAACGCGTAGGTATCGGGTGTTCATAACCAACCAGCACTAAATAATCACTGAATATAATAACAAGCTTTAAAACTGTAGTAAAGGATCATGGTTCAAAATCCATAACCATAGACATTTCATCAAACATGTGGGGATTATGAATTTAACATGTTAATGCGTGCTAAGAATCATAAATTTATGATTCATCTTAAAATTCACTTGAATAGAGCATGGGAAACTCAAATTCATAGGATGAGGAGTTCAAAAGCTTGAATGGGATTATACATGGACTGAATTGCATTTAAATTACCATGAAAACATGAATTAAACCTATCTTAAGCACTACAAAATACAATAATAATTGAAAAATTCAATCTTTAATTGAAAAGAGGGATTTTGGGCTTTATAGGTGAAAGAAAAACCATGAATGAACATCCCACATACATTAAACCTTTAAATTGAAAATGGAACACCAATCTTGATGTTTTCTTGAAGGTTTTTGAACTTGGGAAACTTGAATTCTTGATTACTTAGAGAGAAAAGAATTGAATTTATGTTCTTGGGGAAGAGAAGAGGGTTTTCTTGAGAGGGATTTGGAGAAGAAGGGAAAATAATTCCCTAAATAATGTCCCAATTCGTGTTATGAATGATTGGGTTAAGAGGGAAAAGACTCAATTGCCTCGAAGGAATTTAAATTTGAAACTAGTTGGAACAAGCTTACCGTGATGCGGCCTTATCATGGTAGTTTATTTCCCTCACCACGATGTGGTCTATTTGATGATGGGAATAATACCGCGTCACAGGCTTATAACGATAATCCTCTGGTTTTGTTATCCAAACATGACCCAACCCCCATCCAAAAAGTTTGAAACTTCTCCGAGACATGCTCTGCATATCCTTGAACTTGAATTAACTCAAAAACTAATATCTTGGGGTTGGAAAAAATTTTTAAAAATCCTCCAAGTTTAGAATCCTTAAGAATGGCTAAGTCCCTAACACTTAGTAAAATTTTCAGGCCTTAAGCCCATTATACATGCAACTAGAAGCTAAACTGAGCTAAGATTAACATGCAGTATTATAATCTTTAACCGAAGATGTGAAAACATCATGAGCTGATCTAAATAAGCTGAATGACTAGAAATCTCATGTTAGGGACACTCCCTAGTCTAATGGTCAGTCTCTCTATAGTCGTAACAACTCTTAAAGCATCAATATAGCGAGGACACAAATTGAGCCCAAATGGCTAGCCAATTGACGTTAAGAAAAATCTCTAGAATTATGTCCATTCTTCCATAACCATAGCCTGTCTCAAGAACTCTAGGATGATGGGGAATATCTACTAACTATGTATAATAAACTATCTCATAGTCTGAAATACTAACTGCGTAAAACTGATGGGCTGTAAATAAAGCTGAAATCTACTGGAAGGATCCTTACTCCCGAATACGATACCAATTGCACTACACTAATGGCATAGCCTCTTCCCACCACTTCCCCAAGATTAATGCCTATGCTCTCTATGGTCCTCTCATAATCAACAACCTAAGGGAAGGAAGACTCAGCTGCTATCAAGTGCTCTGATTCAAAACTGAGTCACAGTACTAATCCTTTAATACATTTATGCACCAATGTCTGACCTAAAAGGATATAGCATATGAATAAGTCTGGCCCACTTGAGAAATCCAATCTCATTCTCAGAACTGGTAAGGAACCCTATTGAACACCAATGGACCCAACTCTGGTCTAAGAACTGCTTGGTGAATCGAATGTCATACATAGCTGGGAGAAATTTGAAACTTGATTTGGATTCCCAATGTTGAACCTCAAATACTAAAGCAGTCACGAGCTCAACTGGATCCAAAATTGGCCATATATCCTATGGCTGACACTGTAGATCTTTCATATTTATCTCTGACTCTCTAGTCTGACGCTGCGTAAAACACTAGAAATGACTATTGAAGTCTTATCCATATCTGTCAACAATGTCGTATAATCCTTTGGGGATAGAATAAAGTCAAACAATATGTTTTAGGTTCATAGGAATGTTGGCACACCATAAGGAAATAAGAAGTGAATTTCCTAAAATATCACTGTAGCCTCCCAAAGATAGGTTACAGATATCTCCGCTCCAATCTGTAGGGCTCTAGTAAACACTTAGCTCTTGTACTGATATTTCATTGAAACCTAGGCTCTAATACAAATTTCTCATGACCCAGTTTCTCAAGTCATGGTTGAGCCTACCATAAACCACCAGTAGGCAAGCCAACCCGTAGTTCGAAATGGATAGTAATGGACTAATAAATAATATAAGGAAAAGAATGCGCGATAAATGAGATAAAAAACCATTACATAAGTGAATCCCCAAAACCCAGTGGTACGAATACAAGAGTTTCTATATATAAAGAAAACCAAGATGAAATGTCAAAGGAATTACATTGATACAACTTATCTCTGAATATAATATAGAGACTAGTCTAATACAAAAGAGACAGATAAGTAATACTCTGAATGTTAGGAGCTCACTCTAAGTTTTTGAACCATGGTTGCTCCATATGATGCACACATCAACACCGATAACCCATACTATGATCTGTAGACTGTAGAAGTATAGTATGAGTTCTAAATGAGTGATACTCAGTAGGAAACTGCCAACTGAGCTCCAAAGGTAAAGCATATATATACAACATATAAACTGAATGAAAAATACACCCAAGAGTATAGAAATCATATAACAAGTCAACATGAATAGTAAGGGACAACTATCCTGTTTAAGTCCAAGAGTCTAACATAATAAGACTAAGGAAGTATTAAGGGTAAACTATCTTAGTCTAGCTACATTCAATAGACGTTAATGTTATACTGTATATCCCTGGCTAATATACAAAAAAAGGGAGAAACAAAAATACATAACAATATATAAAGCAAAGAAATGCTTATACAATAATAAAAGTTAAGAAACGGATATATGATAGAGTCATAGCTTCATATAGCTAGATTTATATATATACAAATGCATACATATATACGCATAAGGTTATCTCAAAGCATAACCTAGATCATTATATCCTCTTTTGAAGACCTCATTAACATACTATTGGTTTTTAATACTATCGAACTCAGGGTTTCTAATCTACATGGTTAGACATGATATAGTCGTGCATAATAGTGCATTCATAAGATAGAAGAGGTTGAAGACATACCTCGAATCCTGATATCAAATCAATGACCAATCTTTCATAAGCTAGCCATAATAATGATCATAACAATAATAATAACAACATCAATATCAGCATGAATAACCAGCTACTTCAAACAACTAAATACCTAACCAAGCATATGCATTCCCCCATTGCCCCAGACTCAATAGGTACAATCAAATACAATAATCCAAGACATATTCTTCACCCATATCTATGCAACCATCCTATACTGGCTAATAGACATAGGTGCATACTAGTGATAGGCGATGTGCATGTTGGAATGGATATAAGGCACACAATCACTATCAATAATCTCATCATAAGTATCATCATAGTGAGCATAACTATAGTGATCAACCTCTGGCCTTGTCGGGTGTCAATATATCATTATATTATCCTCTGGCCTTGTCAGGTATCAATATATCATCATAGTATCCTAGGCCTTATCGGGCATTAATATGTCATCAAAGTACCCTTCAACCTTGTCAGGCATCAATATATCATCAAAGTATCCTCCAGCCTTACCGAGCATCAATATATTACCAAAGTATCCTCCGGCCTTGCCGGGCATTAATATATCATGCCATTTATCAATGCATAAATATATAAATACAATTAGTGCATAGATTCAAGCCGATATACTTGCAACTATAATCATAACATTAGAAAGATAACTATATTATCATTATATTATCTCTACTCATTATTAAAAATCCAAGACTCATTATTATACCACTAATTTACTAGTCATCACATGATCTCTAGTGATCAATCTAACTGATTCTTCACATAATCATTAATCCTGGAATAACAACTAACATTTAACAAATAATTAGCCAAACCTAACATCTAGTCCAGGTTCACCATTAAAACATAATCGTCATCTATTTACTATTCATCATTTATCAACTAAACATCTTTTATTAACTAACACCAATTAATATCTAATAATAATTTACCAACTAATCCTCATTATTAACTAGTCCTCGTTATTAGCTCGTCAGCATCAATAACTAGGCATTATTATTAACTAGGTATTATTATCACTAGAACCCCTAATCACATTGCAATTCTAACCATGTTAACCTCACTTAACAACTAATTGACATTATAACTTGTCATCAATAGCCAAATATCACTACCATCGATAAACCCAACTCCATAGCCATGTAAAAACCCTAGTCATTAGCTACCATATTACTAAGCAAGGTTCATTGACTAACATATTTCGAATTTTAAGCATTAAATACTATAGTCCCCTAATAGACAACTCGTTACCATGTAGCTTATACCACAATTAGGAAGAGCAGTCCTAAGATCGAATTTCAGTTAGAATCATATAAATAACTGATATAATAACCATTAATGTATTGAATCAATGCATGAAATTAGTAGTATTCAATCAGTGAAATCATAATCATCATACCATACCTGTCTCCATCCTATACCGAAGAGATGTGTATACATATATACATACATTCATATATATATATATATTCATGAACTGTAACTGGATCCTCCAAGGATAAACACTTCCCGAATGTCTAATCGATATCATCTATTATCCCTCGACCCAATAATATATTGGGAATAGTTACAATATCATCATTATAGCTTTTAGCCCATATACATATTCAAAACTCATCTCTATAACCATATTTATAAGTTATAGCATATTCGTAATCATCTCATATCGTGAAGGCATCTCGAATATATGAGGAATAATATCAATAAGCATATAATTATCTCTCACATAGGAGGCATAATGTGATACCCCATCCTTTTTTCTAGCTTAAATTTGCTCCAAAAAAGTCAATGGTTAGCTTCAAAAATGAATAATAATTGTTTCATATAAAATTTTCTAAATTTAGACCCATTATTATGTAAATAATTGAATAAGCTTTCCATCGATACCAATTTTGACTAAATCCAATTCTCGACTAAGAAGTTATGACGATATTAGTAAAGCAGTATACCAATTGGAGGAGCACCGCATCGCGGTGGATGCCAAAATGGCAATTGTCAATTTCGAGTCGACCTTCACGATAAGATCACATCACGGTGAGGTCCAATTTCTCAGTTGTCATTTTCCAGTAGGCCAATGCAATGGTACCGTGCTGCGATGATGGCCTAAATGGCATTTCAATAGAGTATTGCAATAGCAGAACATCACAGAGATTTTTCAATTCCCACTCGTCCTTTTTCCAGTGAGCCATAGTGATGGTGGCGTGTCATGGTGGAATGTAAAATTGGGAAAATTTTATTATTTTCAGTTCTGATTAAAAGTTTTTAAAGGGTAATTTGGTTAATTCCCAAGCCCTCAATTTGTCACAAACAAGGAATTAAGCCTATTCTAAGCACTTTATGCTTATTTTCATCCATTCTCTTTCAAAGAAAATCCTAACGCTCAAACTCTTACTCTCTAAGAAATCAAATTCCTCTATTTTTTCTCTATGAAAACTCAAAATTGAGGATTCCCAAATTAAGATAATCAAGAACAGCTCCTGAAAAGCTCAAATTGAGATTCAAGTTCAAGCTTTCTTAGAGATTTCATGAATTAAGGTATGTAGGGTTTATGAATAAGGATCCACTTTCATCCTTATTCCCAAAACCAAGTTTTTGTATTAAATATACATGATTTTGAATGTTTATACATGAGATTTGAATTAGGATTCATACCCATTATTGCTAATTACAAGATTATGAGATTTCAAGTGTTTTAGAAGTTGAATTGCATGTTTATGTTCAAATCTTCATGCCTATTACAGTAAATTTTAGATTTTGAGATGAATTATCATTGTTATCATTACCAAGCATGATTATTATGATATTTTGACATGATATTGATGCATGGGTTACCATCCCAAGATCAAATATTATTATTTCAAGAAAGATGATGCTTTAAGCATTTTATGATCAGATTATTTTCAGAATATTCAGTAAAGCTTTGATTTTTTGATCCTCAAATGAGATTTGGAATCAACTTTACAGAATTATTATAGATTATAGAACTCAGAATAACTTTACTTATAGATTGAATCAGATAAATGCATAACTGGTTTTATAATAAACCCTTATACTAGTTTTAAAAGTGGATTTCCAATATAATAATTATACAACTTAAAGGGAGTAGTATTTAACACCGAGCGGGAAGTGTGGGATTAGAGTGCCCTATCTTTTATAAAAGTATGTAGACAACATAGGTACAGATTATCAGATTATTCCTATTTCTATCTGGATAACAGTTATAGATGTGATCACTTATCTTAATTTATACTCCTTGACAAGAGTATGACCCCTCTTCCCATCATGACATTTTCCCCATAGGGGAACAAGAGTTGGACTCCATGTTAGATCACATAGTTTATGTCGGTTAGAAGAACCTACCTAAAGTTTTAAGCTTACGGCATAACAGAAAAGAATAACACAAAAAAATTATAGAAAAACTAAGTGTTAAGGCTCTAAACTTTATTCAGATTATGCTTTTCAGAAAAATATTAGCTATATATTTCAGCATTCAGATTTCAGATATATAAGTGAGTCCTTTCTACACTTAGGCAACATGTTTTATAGACAGATCATTATTATAGCTTTAGAACTAAATGTTATGGCTCACTAGATTTATAACGTATGATTTTGTTCTTATGAATATGATTATCAGATTTCAAACATTCTAGCTTATGTGAATTATTTACATTAGCATGCATCACTTTACAAATTATGATGATTATTGAGACTTCATTTTACTTATGAATTTTACCCCTATATAATCAGTACATCCTCAATGTACTAATCTACATATACGTTTATATGCTACATTATCTCATAATGTAGGTTCAGGTGCTCATTTTTAGCAACGAGAGTGATTTCGAGCTTCTCCATCTACATCCCTACAGTTGGTGAGTCCTCATAGTTTAGGGACTTAGTCATTCCAATTTTTAGCTTATCTGTATTAGATGATTCAGTATTTCTAGACAGTTCGAGTTAGCTGGGGCTTTGTCCCAGTGACTCTCAAGATATTAGTAGAAGGGGTTTGTCAGACTGCTAGTTTTAATTTAGATTATTCAGTGTTGAGATCTCATACATTATTTTTAGATATTATATTTATATATTTTTCTGCATATAGTATGATTTTACACCTATATTTCTGCTAATATGGGATTTAGAGAGAGTACAAGGAAGATACGGTTAGCTTAAGGCTACTTGTAGTCTAGAGCACCGTGTGACATCTTAGGACTAGGTTTTGGGGCATTACAAACATGGTATCAGAGCCTAGGGTTTATAAGAGTACTAGGGAGTCAGACAAGACGTTATATAGAGTCTTAATTATGGGTGTGAAGTGCGCTACACTTATCAGCAAGAGGCTACAGGATATTTTTAGGAATTCATCTATTTATTTCATGATCTATTATGCTTATAGTATTTCTATCTGCTATTAACTTATGTTATTACCTGATAGTTAAATATGCATTCTCATCGAACTAATGCGCGCAGAAATAATAACTAGCCACTCCAGCCCACCGATCCCCTAAATGAGAATATATCCAATGCTGAGTTTAGGGGTGCTTTTCAAGTATTGGCCTAGGCTGTGACTGCTAATGTTAAGTAAAACAATCAGGATGTAGTCCAACTTTAGGAAAATAGTAATTTAGCAGCAGCCAGAATCTGAGACATTATGAGGATGAACTCGCAAGAGTTCTTTAGGTCAAAAGTAGGTGAGGACCCACAACATTATTTAGAATCTTATAGATTGAAGGATATGTCATATGATTTAATGGTTATGTGGAAGAATGGTAAAGGTGAGAATGCAGACCTTATAAGTTGGCAAGTGTTTTAGAATGCATTTCTAGATACGTTCTTTCCGTGTAAGATGAGAGAAGCTAAGATAGAGGAGGTTTTGAACTAGGGGTAGGGCTCAATGATAGTGAAGGAGTACTGTCTTAAGTTCAATCAGTTGTTTAAGTATGCCCCTAATACAATGACTGATCCTCAGAAAAATATGAGTAAGTTTGTTACTGGCTTATCAGTTTAGCAGTCAAGGAGTGTAGGACTGCCATGCTTATTGGAGACATGGATCTTGCTAGATTGATGATTCATAGCCAACAGATTGAGGTAGAAAATTTAGAGAAAAGTGAGAGAGAAAATAAGAAGGGTAGAATAGTGAAATTTGAGTATGGCTAAACTAGGTCTAGAGGGGGAAATCATCTGTAGTTTCAAAATCGTTCATCTATGCTAGCATTATCTTTAGCTACTTCTCTCACTCCTAGAGCTAGATAGGTGCAGAGCGGTAAGACTTCTATGTCTAGGTCTCAGAATAGTGTGAGTAGACGACCCAGTTATCCTCCATGTGCTAAGTGTGGTAAGAATCACCATGGTGAGTGTTTAGCTGTATAGAAAGGTTGTTACAGTTGTGGTAAGTTAGGATATAGAATTAGTAAGTGTCCGCATACTAAGCAGGGAAACAGAGATGTTCATCCCCAGACGCAGGCCACTAGTGCACCAGCTTCTCTAGGTTGCCTAGTTCCTCCTTAGGGAACATCATCTAGTACCAGTGGCGGTCACCACCAAAATTAGTTTTATGCTTTACCATCCCATTAGGAGAAGAAGGATTCACCAGATTTTATTACTGGTATGCTTTGTGTCTTTTATCTTGATGTTTATGTATTGTTAGACCTTGGGTCGAGTTTCTCTTATATGACCCCGTTAGTTGTAATAAATCTTTATATAAGTCCTGAAAAGATCCTCAAGCCTTTCTTAGTTTCTACCCCAGTGGGTGAGTGAGTTATTGCCAAGTAGATCTATAGAAAGTGTCCTATCGTTATCCTTCATAAAATCATTTTAAAAGACTTAATAGAGTTAGATATGGTTAGCTTTGACCTCATTCTTGTCATAGATTAGCTTCATTATTATAATGCATCCATAGATTATGGCACCCAAGTGGTGAAGTTTTATTTTCTAGATGAGCTAGTTTTTGAGTGGAAAGGTAATTCAGTGTCTCCCAAGAGTCATTTCATATCTTATCTTAAAGCTAGAAAATTAAATTCCAAAGGTTGTATCTATCATCTAGTTAGGGTTAAAGACACTAAGTCTGAGACTCCAATAGCTCAGTCAGTCACTGTAGTGAATGAGTTTCTATATATATTTCCCGAAGATTTGCCAAAAGTACCTTCTGATAGGGAAATAGAATTTGGTATTGGCCTTATCCCCGACACTCAGCCTATCTCTATTCCTCCTTATTGTATGGCTCCAACTGAGCTAAAAGAGTAAAAAGAGAAACTCAAAGATCTTTTAGATAAAGGCTTCATAAGTCCTAGTGTTTCTTTATAAGGAGCTCTTGTCCTATTCGTGCAAAAGAACAATGGTTCTTTATGTATGTGCATTGACTATCATCAGCTGAATAAATTTATCGTAAAAAACAAATATCCTCTTCCTAGAATTGATGACTTATTTGATCAACTGCAAGGTGCAAGTTACTTCTACAAGATAGACCTTAGATCCGTCTATCATCAACTTAAGTAACGGAGTGTTATATTCTAAAGACAGCTTTCAAAACCCATTATAGTCATTTTGAGTTTCTAGTCATCTCCTTCAAAATAACAAATGCTCCAGTAGCCTTCATAAACTTTATGAACAGACTGTTCAAACAGTATATGGACATGTTTGTCATAGTCTTTATCAATGATATTCTTGTCTACTCTCGTAGTGAGGATAATCACGCAGACCATCTTAAAATTGTGTTGCAAACTCTTAGGGATCACCAGTTGTTTGACAAATTTAGTAGATATGAATTTTGGCTAAGATCAGTAACTTTCATTGGTCATATTATTTCCAGTGAGGGTATTAGAGTTGATCCTCAAAAAGATAGAGGCCGTAAGAAATTGGCCTAGACCTATCTTCGCTGTCAACCATTAAAAGTTTCTTGGGTTTAGCTAGTTATTATAAATGTTTTGTTGAGGTTTTCTCATCTATTGCATCTCCTATGTCTAGATTGACGCAGGAGAAAGTTAAGTTTTAGTGGTCAGATTCCTTTGAGAAAAGATTTTAGGAGTTGAAGACTCAACTCACTTCAGCCCAAGTTTTAGCATTACCCAATGGTACAAATAGTTTCATTGTTTATTGTGATACTTCTATAATTTGTTTGGGTTGCGTGTTGATGCAGAGAGTTAAGGTAATAGCCTATGCCTCTAGACAACTTAAACCTCTCAAAAAGAATTACCCTACCCATGATCTTGACTTAGCTGTTGTTGTTTTTACTTTGAAAATCTGGAGGCATTATCTTTATGGGGTACATGTTGATGTATTCATGGATCACAAAAGCTTCCAGTATGTGTTTACCCAGAGGGAGTCGAATATTTGTCAGAGAAGGTGGTTAGAATTATTGAAGGGTTATGACATGAGTATGTTATATCATTTAGGAAAGGCTAATGTAGTGGTAGATGATCTTAGTAGGTTGTCTATTAGCAGTTTTGCTAATGTGGAGAATGATAAGAAAGATCTTGTTTGAGAAGTTCATCAATTAGCTAGATTGGGTGTGAGATTGGTTGACTCAACTAAAGGGAATGTTAGGTTAAGAGAAGTTCTGAATCTTCTCTTATTTTGGAAGTGAAAGAGAACCAAGATAAGGATTCTAGTTTGGTTAAACTGTAGGAATCAGTTAAGGACAAAAAGGTAGAGGTTTTCTCCCAAGGGGGAGATGGTGTGATGAGGTACAAGAATAGATTGTGTGTGCCATGTGTTGATGATTTGAGGCACTGAATTATGGTAGAAACACATAACGTACGTTATTCCATTCATCCAGGTGCTACCAAGATGTACCATGACTTGCAAGAAATTTATTAGTGGTGTGGTATGAAGAAAGGTATAGCAGAGTTTGTAGCCAAGTGTGCAACTTGTCAATAGGTTAAGATAGAGCACCAACGACCTAGTGGTATGTTGCAAGAGTTGAGTATCCTCACTTGGAAGTGGGAAGAGGAAAATATGGATTTTGTGATTATATTACCCCATTCATATAGTCAGCATAATTCAATTTAGGTGATAGTAGACAGATTAACTAGGTCATCCCATTTGTTGCTAGTTCATACGTCTCACATAGCTGAAGATTATGCTATGATGTATATCAAAGAGTTAGTTAGATTGCATGGAGTTCCTTTGTCCATCAGCTCAGATAGGGGTACTCAGTTTACCTCTAAGTTTTAGAATGCCTTTAGAAAGGTCTTGGTACCCAAGTTTATCTTAGTTTATCTTTTCATCCCCAGATAGATGGTCAGACAGAAAGAACTATTTAAACTCTAGAGGATATGTTTAGAGAATGTGTTCTTGATGTCAAAGGTAGTTGGGATGATCATTTTTCATTGATTGAGTTCACCTATAATGACAGTTATCATGCTAGTATTCAAATTTCACCGTTTGAAGGACTTTATAGCCAAAGATATAGATCACTAGTTGGTTGGTTCGAAGTAGGTGAGGCCACTTTGATTAGGCCAGATATGGTATTTGAAGCTATGGAGAAAGTTCAGTTGATTCGAGAGACATTGAAAGCAGCCCAGAGTCGTCAGAAATCTTATGAAGATGTAAGAAGAAGAGATCATGAGTTTAAGGTTGATGACCTTGTGTACTTGAAAGTTTCACCCATGAAGGAGTGAAGAGATTTGGAAAAAAGGGAAAGCTTAGTCCCCGATATGTAGGCCCCTTTCGGATTTTAAGCCGCGTGGGAAAGGTAGCGTATGAGCTTGATCTACCCATATATTAATCCTCAGTTTATCAAGTATTCCATTTGTCCTTGTTGAAGAAGTGCATGGATGATTCAGCTATTGTAGTTCCTCTTGGAAGTACAAATATTCAGAATAGCCTTTCGTATGAAGAACTTCCAATAGAGATCTTGATCATTCGATCCGTAGGCTAAGGAACAAAGAAGTTCCCTTGGTTAAAGTTCTATGGAAAAATCAGTCCGTTGAGGGTGCTACTTTGGAAGCAGAAGTATAGATGCATACCAAGTATCCTTATCTCTTCTCTACAAACTCAGATTCAGCCGAAGGTAATAGCTTTCCTTCATTCAACTCTCTTTCCAGTCTTAGATTCAGTCATATAGCTATTTTCATGTAAAATTCATGCACTTACAGATTAGTTTAGTAGCTCAATATGTTTTAGATTTAGTCATATAGTTATTTTAGTTGTCCATGATAGCTTATAGCCTTAGATTCCTCAGTATGTTCAGTTTAAATAGCCACATTCAAGGATGAATGTTCCCAAGGGGGAGATATTGTAATACTCCATACTATTTCCTAGCTTAAATTCTCTCCAAAAATGTAAAGGGTAACATTAAAAAATGAATAAAAATTGTTGCATGTGAAATTTTCTCGATTTAGACGGTGAGGAATATCACCTCTCTAGAGAAAAATCATCTTTAAGGACCTAACGTCATGTCTAAGAGGAAATAACATCTCTATGGGAAAAATGTCAAGTCTAAGAGGAAATGGCATCTCAATGGGCCAAGTATCAAGTCTAAGAGGAAATAGCATCTCTACGAGCCAAGTATCAAGTCTAAGGGGAAATGGCATCTCTATGGGCCAAGTATTGAGTCTAAGAGAAAATAGCATCTCTATGGGCCAAGTATAAACTTTAAGAGGAAGAGTTATCTCTATGGGCATATTATTATATCATTTCTATAAGAAACAACATAGCTATAACTCATAAGTGAAAATCCAAGGCTCATCATTACTGTAACGCCTCGAGACTACATCCTGGGCATCACACGGAGCTTACAGTCACAAAGGACCAAAAGCTAACCCATGACTAGTACTTGATGTGAACACTAAACATAACAGATAGATATATGTAAATGAAATCTAAAAATGCCATAAGGTTCTCAAAATACTGAAATAATAGGTGAGTTTAACTAATAATAACATTTGAAAACTGAATGACTGACTATGCTAGTCTGAAAGCCTCTAACTGTCTGAATTTGGAGTTGATGGGACAAATCCCCAACTAATTTTGACTAAAATAACTACTAAACTACTGAAATACCAAAGTAGATAAACTCTGTCCTTAAACTATGAGGACTCATCACTATATCTGCTGCTGATAGCCTGAGCTGCTAAGTATGGTCAGGAACGTGAGCGTTTGAACCTATGATAGGGGACATCATAGAGCAATAGAGAGAGTATGCGTCACTACAGTAAATATGTTCGTATGCTAAGTGAGGTAAGGCTGATCTACATAGGTTCATATGCATCAGATAATAACTGATTGAATGAACACCATGAAGTAACTGGATATGAGTACATGCGAAACTGTAACTACTGAACATACTGAATATTCAATACTGCTCATATAGGTATACATCGTGTATCAGAGATTATACTAAAATTGAGTACTAAATTCTGATGGCTGAGTAACTGATAACTAATAGCCATGGTTCTATAAAACTGACTGAGTTCTTTACTTAATACTGAGATTAAACTATAATTGTGGGAGTGTTCATCTAACCGACGTACCCCGATATGTACTGATTTGGGTTCCAACCTATGACCCCAGTTGTAAGGGTGTTAGAATCTTGCCACAGGATACTAACAATTTTGGGTCAACCCTAATCTGGCAGGAAGATTCATGAAATATATATATATATATATATGATGGTGTAAACCCTAGTCTGGCAGGAGGACGACTTACCCTACTCTAGCTACATAGTTTGTAAAACAGGGACTGCTACTAAGGGTCAAACCCTCTGCTGGTAGGAATTCCCTCATCCCTGGGTTGGCTCGGTGCCGAATCCTACTCCTAACTGAACCAACACTGAACGGACCAGTAGACTATACTGGACTTGACTGAATTGATACTGATCGTGTTGACTCATTAAACTAGACTGCGTTCACTAAGTTCTGCTATTGACTAAGTATTTACTGTTCTTGACATTTTACTAGGACTATTCTATAACTACCGCAACTAATTGAACAACTAGATATTGGTTAATAAATACCCTCGGGACTCAACAGTATAATAGATAAACTCATATAACAAATTTAGCAACACAACAATAGGTTACCATGCATAATTTACTCATATGGATATTTTATCAAACACTTGGGGAGCATGATTAATGTACATGATAATGAACAACACATAAGCATCATGACTACAATTTAAACTTGCAATTTCAAGGGTTTAACATGGGGATTGCATCAATTAACACACATACTATATTATGTTCATGGAACTTATAAATCTTGAATTGAAACCCATACAACAACACAAACATAAATACAACCCAATTTGTGCATTTAAATTATGAATCTGAAAACTTATAGTTTTAAAAAGTGTTCTTAAACTCCAAAGGTGGAAGGAAACCCAAGGATGAACACCTAACATACTTTGATTTTTGATTTCATGGGGGTTTTTTGTGAGTTCTTGAAAGATGGACTTGAATTTGAAGAAACCAGGGCTTGTTCTTGAGAGTATTTTTTTAAACGATGAGTATATTTGCCCCTTTGGATCCTTAATTTTGTTATATAGGTGGGTCAAGATGGTTGGAAAATTACCCCTTTTCCTATACTAACCTATAAGTTAATACACAAATTGTACCTAGTGAAGCAATTGGCAATGTATCGAATTGATCCCATCAATACAATCATCGATGCGTCACATCGGTAGGGTCGGTGAGATAATGTAATACCCCAAAAATACAGACCAATATTATAACCATACTTTAAGCTCATGAGAAATAAATTAATTTATTTGGTAGTTTGGTGAGTGATTTTAATGTATATTAAGGCCTAAAGTAACTCCTAGCTATTTGACGAATCAAAATATCCCTTACCGATTGAGTTCTATAGAAGGATATTGGTATAGTCAACTTCAAAAGAACATATATTTTGTTCTACTAAGCATTTTTTAGCTCATGATCCACCAATAAATAGATAATGGAATGTCTTTAAAAATATACAAATTTCTCCTTAGTCCAATATAGGGATAAAAATTTATTCCCCTTTTACCAGAGAGTTGTCCGACTGTCGAGATGCGACGGGAATGTTGGCGGACATTCAAGCAAGTGACGAAACTTAAACCAAGTCATCACAACTCAAATAGAGAAGCCGTTTTCTGGCCATAAACTAGCAGATTCAGTGACGGTCAATCATTTGATTGATGATCCATCATCCAAACCGTCAACCACATCCGTTCAGCGATTTAAAGACGTTTTTAGTGAGATTTTTGGGTCTTTTTCACCCTTTTTAACCCCTAATTTCATTAAATTAAATAACATAACTCCTCATTCATCCTCAATATAAAAATTAGGGTTTATTTCAAGATCATTCCCCAAGAACAAGATTCAAATCCTTTTTCAAGAAACTAAGGAATTCTAGTTCCTTAAGTTCAAGAACCATCTAGAAAACATCAAGATTTGTGTTTCCCAATCCAAGAACGTTCAAGAAACATTAATTATCTATCAAGATTAAAGTTTTAATGTATGTTAGATGTTCATCCATGGGTCTTTTTTACTCATGGAGTCCAAGAATCCATTTTCAAGTTAAAAGTTATGATTTTTACATGTTTTTATGAATTACATCCATGAAACTTCATCAATTTTGATTTTGATATCATGTTTACACATAATTGTTGTTATTTTTAAACCTTAGACGTTTTAATGGTGATTTTCGCATATTTAAGCCTTAATTGGTGATTTTAGTTTTAAAGTCATGCTATTACTACATGTTTAAAGCTATTCCCATGCTTAAGCCATATTTTACTAGTGTTTGATGAAATACCTCAAAGAATGAGTTTTGACTAATGACTACATATTATTTCCTCAAAGTTTTAGTATGATCTTATTGTTATTTCTATCGAGTCTTGGGGATTGTGAATACTAAAAATTTAGTTGTTTTCCTAGTTTTTAGTATCTACAGAATATTTTTAGTTATACATTAAGAAATATCATTCAATCAGTAATATGGTTAGTTGTAAGTCTGATTAAGTTAGCTCAGCCTAGTTTCAATCCCAGTATTAGTTTATACATTAACAATTACATCAGAATCCATATGCACTATTACTGAATACCATGACCAGAGGTTATTAGTTATTAGTAATCAGTGGATACACCAGTTTGTATTTTAGTGCCTTTCAGTTGGGAGTAGGATTCAGCACTAAATAAACCAAGGATTGGTACATTACCCTTAGTATAAATTCCTAAGTTATAGAATTATGTAGCCAGCGTAGGTTAAGATATCTTCTTCCAGATAAGGGTTAACATATCTCGTATGAGTTTTCTTACCAGTGAGGGTTGACAAATTGTCTTTATGCAAGTTAGTATTGAATCATAGCCATTGTTAGTACCCATGGCAAGGTACTAGCACCCTTCTAAATGGGGTCATAGGTTGGACCCCAATCAGCTCAACTTTGGGGCATGTCGGTTAGATGATACTCCCACAGTTTCAGCTTCAGTACTCTATTAAGAATTCAATTCAGTCTTGCTTGACCATAGCATACAGTTTATCAATTTTTTCAGTTATTAAATTTTTGTATTTCAGTTTATAGATTATATTCAGAAATTATTATGCTTCGTTATGTATTCTTAGTATTTACAGATTTTATGCATCTTCAGTGCTTACAGATTTTATGCATTCTATTCAGTATTTCATGCAATTTATTTATTCAGTCAGTTATTACTCATGTTCATAAAATCGTGCATATTAGCCTACTTCATTTAACATACCTGTACATTCAAAGTACTAATCACATACCCTGTTTTTGTGGTATGATGTATCATATCATAGGTTTGGATGCTCAATTCTCAGATCACGCATAGAATTTCCAGATTATTAGCTATAACAGTGGTGAGTCCACATATTTCAAGGATAGACTATATTTATTTCATGCTTTTAGTTCATTAGATAGTTGGAGTTAGTTGAGGCCTGTTCAATCAAATCATATTCAGAAAGTTTAGAGGCTTTCAAATATTTCATATAGTCAGTCAGTTTATCTTAATTTTATCATTTTCATATAGTTATTTTCCAGAGTCATAATTCAATATCTTTTTCTATTATTAAAACCTTTTGTCTTATCAGTTGTTCTTCAACATATGTTATTATATTATTCAAGGCTCATAGCAGGTACAACTCATGGGTTAGATTTTGGTCCCTTGGGACTGTAAGCACCATATGGCACTCAGGGTGTTACAAACTTGGTATCATAGCGTAAGGTTTTAAAGTGTCCTAGGGAATCTAAAATCTGCATTGAGTAGATTTTTATGCATTGGTGTAAAGTGAACCACACTTATGGACAGGAGGGTGTGAGACATTTTAGGAAAAGTTTCCCTTCTTTAAGTATTCAAGTCGAGCGAATGAGTGTGAGATCTATTTTGACTCTCTTTATAATTCATTATTCCTTCTATTACAGACCATGCCTCCTTGAAAGAATAACAGAATAAGGAATGGGAGCCAGCCCACCTCCGTTCATTCAAGAAGGTCCCCTGAATGAGCATGTCTCCCACGCTAAATTCAAAACTGCTTCCACTATATTATCTTACTCAGTAACAGCTCAAAACAATTACCAGGCTCTATCCTAGCCAATCTAGTCGCTAATTCATCTCCAACTAGGATTCAGGACTTCACCTAAATGAATCATCCTTTATTTTTGGGGTCTAAGTCTGACGATGATCCATAAAAGTTTCTTGATATGGTTTAGAAGGTTACTAACATCAAGGGTGTTACGTTTATTGAAAGTATAGAGTTGTTGCTTAACAATTGTAGGATTTACCTCACACCTAGTATAAGTAGTAGAAAGAGGATAGGGGCACATATGTAAGGCCCGTAGAGTGGGAGGAGTTTCCCACAAATTTTTTAGACAGGTTATTTTCTTTAGAGTTGAGGAAAGCTATGGTGCTAGAGTTTATTAACTTAAAGAAAGGCAATATGACTGTGAAAGTGTATACCATTAAGTTTACGCAACTAGCTAGGTAGGCTCCTCATGTGGTGTCAGATAATAGGTCTAGGATAAGTAAGTTTGTCTCTAGTGTAGCTGATAGTGTAGTCAAGGATTGTAGGACTGCTATGTTGATTAAGGAGATAGAATTATCTAAGATTATGGTCCATGGAAAGTAGATTAAGGAAGAGCAGGTTAAGGAAAAAGAAAGAGAGTAGGAAGGTATGACAGGTAGTTTTGATTTTGCTCAGCCAAGATCAGAGGATAGTAACTGTTCCCAGTTCTATCAGAAGTTTTCATCCCCATCTATTTCTTTAGGTAGTGCACTAGTACAAAGTTCAATAATGATAATCGGGATAGGCGCCAAGACTCAAGACCCAGGGTAGTGAGAATAGTGTTCGTACCAATCTATTTTGTAGAGAGTGTGGCAGGAATCATAATGATATGTGTAGAGCAGGAAGTGAAATGTATTTTGGATGTGGAAAGTCAGGCTAAAGAGTTAGAAAATGTCCTAAGGCTGGTCTATGGAGTCAGCTCAGTCATCCTCCAGCCTCATTCGGTCACCCGACTCAGGAGGCTGCCATTTCCAGTGCTACCAGTGGTCAATTTCAGAACATACTTTATTCACTCCAGTCTTGACATGATTAGGAAAGTTCTCCTGGTGTGGATATGGGTACATTATAGGCCTTTCTTATTCTTATGTATGTTTTACTAGATTATAGAGCTTCACTTTTGCTTGTAACCCCCTATATAGCTATCAACTTTTGTGTCAGACCCAAATCATTAGAAGAGCCCTTCTAACTATCTACCTCAATGGGTAAATCTATCATAGCTAGTTGGGTAGAAAAAAATGCCCGATTATGGTATCCAACAAACTACTTTAGTTGATTTAAGAAATAGAGTCATTCAGTTTTAGTTTCCTATTGTGCCAGTCATTGAATAAAGGCATTGTACTTTGGTGCTTATGAGTTATAAGTGTTTTCAGATTCCTTTTTAGAATCCTATGATAGCATATGATCTAGAATTAGAAAAATGAAACTAGGAGTTTAGCAACAGTAGTAGAGTTGGGATAGTGTTATCTGAATTCAGGCAGATTATATTTCATAGGGTTAGTTGTATGAAAGGTGAATCAGTAGGCTTGAAGAAGTGTATACTAAATTTTAAGTTTGTTGATTCGAAACATATGTAATGGATGTAATAGTTGTAGGCTATGATGAAAGTAGTATGGTTATTAAAGATTTAGGGATATTCATGTTATATTTTAGAAACTAAGTTTGAATCTTTGAAGGTTGAGCAAATGTAAAGAGGTGTTGAAAATTCTAAGTTAGTCAATTTTAAGTTGTTACATGATGATTGTTGCGGCTATAGAATGCTAAGAGTTGTATCTTAGGAGAAAGTACTAGCAGTAAGTTTTACATTATCGGGCATAGTCATTCAGGGTGCATTTATCATTTATGGGCATTATTACCCTAAATTATAGAGTAAAGTGGTGGAAGTTCAGCTTAGAGTTTTGTAAGTGGTTCACAGACTTAGAATGATGAATTTAAGCTAAGAGGGAGATGATAGAACAAGTAACCGAGCCAGTCTCTTAGATTCTAGTAGTAACACCAGGGTATTGTAGAACAGCCCTAGGGAAGAAGATGCTCGACCCATTTTTATCTCAGAATAGAGTTTTGTACTTTAGTCACCACAATATCTACTCATGCTTTATATGTTATCTCTATGATCATAGTTCACTTTCTTTCATATCATAAAGAATCATGTGTGCTTCCAGTTCTTACTATAATGAGTTCTAGTTTGCTATGCAGTACAAATCATATTCCATGAAACTTATGAACTCCAAACTCAGGTTATGCAGCCCATGACTCATGTATTCACGCTTTACTGTATGTTCAGTTTTAGTACTCATGCTACATACTGAATGTTCAACGAAAATCAGATTTATGTCATGCGTATCCCTGGATTAGTCCTCTTTGATGAAAACAATTCAGTTCATGCATCGAGTTTTAGATTCTAGATGTTCAGTCATGATTTAGTTCGTATGTGTCTCATGCATCATCTCATTCTTTCCTCTGTATTTCAACTAAATCATTATCTTTCGGGGGACATAATATTCCAAGAGGGAAATGTTCCATAATCCCCCGAGCTTTCATGTCTTAAAACATCCATATTCTCTTCACATAGCAAGATCCATCATGAAGTAATGAGGTACTCATAAGTTAACTCTCTCATTTCTATCTCAGCCTTATTACTATTCTCTTGTCATTGCATGTATTAAAAAAATCAGTCAAGTTCTTGATATTTAGTTCATGTGTCATTTTTCAGGATCAGTAATGCAATCTTATTTCAAGTCATGTACGTTCAGTACATGATCGCAGTTATCTCAGTACAATACTTTTAATTCATAATACCCATATTTAAGTAATTTATATCCCGAATGAGGTTAAGGTATCTATTTCAACTTCTAGATGTCAAGTAAGCCATAACCAAACCTAACATAGGAATTTTTTCAAGATATAAGGGCATTTAAGTCAACTCCACCAATATTACAGTTTCACTATCACTAAACTAGCCATACTAAAATTAATCACACTAACCATAATTTTAAAAATAAATTCACATTCCACAACTAAAATCATATCAAATCCATTATATGTATTAATTTAATTAAGAGAGAAGGGAATAAGTTTTGAAAAGGGTATTAAGCATTTCAACTTATGTGTCAAAACTCTTATCTAATCTCCAAATTTCAATATTCAATACTAGCATATTCATCATGATGGTGAGGCATATCACCTCTTTAGGACAACTATCATATGTAAAAAGAGATAGTATCTCTATAGGCTCAACATCGCATCTAAGAGAAAAATCATCTCTAAGGACCCAACGTCATGTCTAAGAGGAAAAAATATCTTTATGGGACAAATATCAAGTCTAAGAGGAAATGGTGTCTCTATGGGCAGAGTATCATGTTTAAGAGGAAGTGTTATCTCTATGGGAATATTATTATATCATTTCCATAAGCAACAACATAGCTATAATTCATAAGTCACAATCTGAGGATCGTCATTACTGTAATGCCTTGAGACTACACCCTGGGCATTATACGGATCTTACAATCCTAAAGGACCACAAGCTAACCCATGAGTGGTACCTGCTGTGAGCACTGAATATAATACTGATATATATGTGTAGATGAAATCTAAAAATCCCATAAGGTTCTCAAAATACTGAAATAATAATTAAGTATAAATGATAATAACATCTAAAAACTGAATGACTTACTATGCTAATCAGAAAGCCTCTAACTGTCTGAATTTGGAGTTGATGGGACAAACCCTGAACTAACTCTGACTAAAATAACTACTAAACTGATGAAATACGAAAATAGATAAAATTTGTCCTCAAAATATGAGGACTCACCACTATATCTACTACAGATAGCCTGAGTTGCTAAGTACAGTCAGGAACCTGAGCATC
The DNA here is from genome assembly GCF_002878395.1 of Capsicum annuum. Classification (NCBI taxonomy): domain Eukaryota; kingdom Viridiplantae; phylum Streptophyta; class Magnoliopsida; order Solanales; family Solanaceae; genus Capsicum; species Capsicum annuum. Next base: position 22,563,716 of record NC_061120.1, on the reverse strand, counting down.
TGAACCTATGATAGGAGACATCATAGCGCATAAAAGAAAGTATGCATCAGTATATGGAATACACTTGTATGCCAAGTGAGGTAAGGCTGATATACATGGGTTTATATGCATGATAAAATATTTACTTAATGAACACCATGAAGTAACTGGATGTGAGTATATGCAAAACTATAACTACTAAATGCACTGAACATGTAATAATTGTCATATTGTTATATATTGTGTATCTGAGATTATACAAAAACTGAGTACTAAATTTTGATGGCTGAGAAACTGATAACTGACAGCCATGGTTCTGTAGAACAAAATGAGTTATTTACTGAATACTAAGACTGAACTGTAATTGTGAGAGTGTTCATCTGGCCAACATACCATATGGGCTGATTTGGGGTCCAAGTTGTGACCCCATTTGGAAGGGTATTAGCATCATGCCACGAAACACTAACAATGTTGGGTCAACCCTAATCTGGTAGAAAGACTCATGAAATATATTTATATATATATGAAGGTGTCAACCCTAGTCTGGTAGGAGAATGACTTACCCTAAGCAGGCTACATAGTTTGTAATGCAAGGACTACTCATAAGGGTCAAACCCTCTACAGGCAGGAATTCCCCCATCCCTGGGTTCGCTTGATGTTTAATCCTACTCCCAACTAATTCGACACTAAAAGAATCACTAAAATGTACTAGGCTTGACTGAACTGTGACTGAGTACCTATTGTTCTTGACTATTACTAGAACTATTCTATAACTACAGCAATTAAGTAAAAAACTAGATATCAGGTAATAAATATCCTCGGGACTCGATAGCATAATAGATAAACTCATATCACAACTTCTGCAACACAACAATAGGTTATTATGCATAATTTACTCATATGGACATTTTATCAAAAACTTGGGGAGCATGATTAATGCACATGATAATGAACAACACATAAGCATCTTGACTACAATTTAAACATGCAATTTCAAGGGTTTAACATGAGGATTACATCAATCAACATACATACTATCTTATGTTCATGAAAATTATAATTAAATATTGAATTCAAACCCATAGAACAACACAAATAAAAATACAACATAATTTGCGCAACTAAATCATTAATCTAAAAACATATAGTTTTAAAAAGGGTTCTTAAAGTCCAAGGGTGGAATGAAACCCATGGATGAATACCTAACATACCTTGATTGTTTATTTAATAGGAGTTGTTCTTGAGAGTATTTTTTGTAAAGATAAGTATATTTTCCCCTTTGGATCCTTAATTTGATGATATAGGTGGGTCAAAATAGGTGGAAAATGATATCCTTACCTACACAAACCCGTAACCTAATACACAAATTGTTCCTATAAAAGAAATTGGCAATGCGTCGCGTTGATCCCATCAACACGATCACCGATGCATCACGTCGGTAGTGTCGATGCTATAGTGTAATACCCCAAAAATCCAGACCAGTATTAGAACCATACTTTAAGCTCATGAGAAATAAATTATACTTATTTGGTAGTTTTTGAGTAATTTTGATGTATATTAAGGCCTAAAGTAACTCTTAGCTAGTAGACGAATCAAAATATCCCTTACCGATTGAGTTCTTGAGATGGATATTGCTATGGTCAACTGCAAATGAGCATATATTTCAGTATACTAAGAATTTTTGAGATCATTATTCTCCAATAGATAGATAATTAAATTATATAATTGAATTATCTTTCCAACTAAACAATGCCTGTTTTACCAGAGAGCTGTCCGACTGCCAAAATATGATAGGAATGTTGACAGACCATCAAGGCAGTGATGAACCATCAATCAAGATGTAAAATCTCAACTAGAGAAGCCATTTTGTGGCCATAAACTAATAGATTGAGTGACGGTTAGTTATTAGAGTGATGGTCCATCACCAAAACGTCAACCACATCTGTTCAACGATTCATAGACAATTTTAGTGAGATTTTACGATTTTTGTGCACCCTTTTTAACCTATAATTTCAAAAAATTAAAGAGAATAACTCCTCATTTATCATCAACATCAAAATTAGGGTTTCTTTCAAGATCATTCCCCAAGAACAAGATTTAAATCCTTCTTCAAGAAACAAAGGAATTCAAGTTCAAGAACCATTAAGAAAACATCAAGATTTGTGTTTGCCAATCCAAGAACGTTCAACAAAACATTAATTATTTTTCAAGATTAAAGCTTTAAGGTATGTTAGATGTTCATTCATGGGTCCTTTTCACCCATGGGGTCCAAGAACCCATTTTCAAGATCAAAGTTATGATTTTAACATGTTTTTATGAATTACATCCATGAAACTTCATCAATTTCAATTTTTATATCATGTTTACACTTAATTGTTGTTGTTATTAAACCCTACATATTTGAATGGTGATGTTCTCTAATTTAAGCCATAATTGGTGAGTTTATTATTGCAATCATGCTATTACTATATGTTTAAAGCTATTCCCATGCTTAAGCTATGTTTTATAAGTGTTTGATGAAATGCCTCAAAGAATGAGTTTTGAATAATGACTACATGCTATGTCCTCAAAGTTTTAGTATGATCTTATTGTTATTTCTATCTAGTCCTGTGGGTTGTGAATACCCTAAATTTAGATGTTTACCTAGTTTTCAGTGACTATAGAATGATTTTAGTTATACCATCAAAAATATCATTTAATCAGTAATATGGTCAGTTGTGAGTCTGATTAAGTTGGCTTAGCCTATTTTCAATCCCTGTATTAGTTTAAACATTAATAATTACCTTAGAATAGATATGAACTATTATTTTTATAAAACCATGACTAGTTCTTATCAGTTATCAGTTATTAGTGAATACACCTGTTAGTATTTCAGTGTCTTTCAGTTAGGAGTGGGATTCAATATCGAGCGAACCCAGGATGGGAGCATTTCGTCTAGTTTCAATTTGAGCCTTAGTAGCAATCCCTAAGTTATATAACTACATAGACAGCGTAGGTTGAGATATCTTCCTGCTAGATAACTGTTGACATATCTCGCATGAGTTTTCTTGACAATAAGGGTTGACAAAATGTCTTTCTGCCAGCTAGGGTTGACTCACAACCATTGTTAGTATTCATGGCATGGTACTAGCACCATTCCAACTGGGTTATAGGTTGGACCAAAATCAGCTCAACTTTGGGGCATGTCGGTTAGATGACCCACAGTTTTATTTTCAGTACTCAGTTTAGAATTCTGTTCAGAATTTAGTTCAGTCTTGCTTGACCATAGAATATAGTGTATTAATTATTCAGTTATTAGATTTTAGTATTTTAGCTTATAGATTATATTCAAAACATGTTTTTCTTGGTCCTGCATTCTCAATATTTACAGATTTCATGCATCTTTAGTATTTATATATTTCCTATTTTTTATTTAATATTTCATGCTATTTATTTGTTCAGTTAGTTATTACTCATGTTCATGCAACCGCGCATATCAGCCTACCACATTTAACATACCAGTACGTTCAAAGTACTGATCGCATACCCTTTTTTGCGTTATGATATAGCATATCATAGGTTTGGATGCTTAGTTCTTGGATCACGCATAGACTTTCCAGATTATTATCCATAGAAGTAGTGAGTCCTCATATTTTAAGGATAGACTATAGTTATTTTATGCTTTGATTTTATTAGTTAGTTAGAGTTAGTTGGATCCTATCCCATCAATTCATATTCTGTTAGTTTAGAGGCTTTTAGACATTTTAGATAGTTAGTCAGTTTATCTTTGTTTTATCAGTTTTAGACAGTTGTTTTCCAGGTTCATCATTCAATAGTTTTTTTCAATTGTTAAAACCTTATGGCTTATCAGTTATTCTTCCACATATGTTATCATATTATTCAAGGCTCACAGCAGGTACCAGGTCATCGGTTAGCTTGTGGTCCCTCTAGATTGTAAGCATCGTGTGGTGCCCAGGGTGTACTCTTGTGGCGTTACAAACTTGATATCAGAGCTTAAGGTTTTAAAGTGTCCTAGGAAATCTAAAAGCCGCATTGAGTAGAGTTTTATGTTTAGGTGTGAAGCGCACCAAACTTATAGACATGAGGCTTCAAGATATTTTAGGAAAAGTGTCCATTCTTTTAGTAATCATGTTGTATGAATGAGTGTGAGCTCTATTTAAATCTCTTTATAATTCGTTCTTCCTTTTGTTATAGACCATACCTCCTAGAAAGAATAATAGAATGAGGAACGAGAGTCAGCCCGCCTCCGCCTGTTCAAGAAGGTCCCCTAAATGAACATGTCTCCTATGCCGAATTCAAGAATACTTTCACTACCTTATCTCACTCAGTAGAAACTCAGAACAATCCACAGACTACTATCCCAACCAATTCTTTGGCTAATTCAGCTCCAGCTAGGATTCGGGACTTTACTTGAATGAATCCTCCTTTATTTTTGGGATCCAAGTCTGATAAGGATCCACAAGAGTTTCTTGACATGGTTTAGAAGGTTACTATCATCATGGGTGTTACGTCTAGTGAGAGTGCAGAGTTGGATGCTTACCAATTATAGGATGTAGCTCATACCTAGTTTAATTAGTGGAAAGAGAATAGAGGCACTAATATAGGCCTCGTAGAGTGAGAGGATTTTTCCCCAACCTTTTTATATAGGTTCTTTACTTTAGATTTAAGGACATCTGTGGTGATAGAGTTTATTAATTTGAAGCAAGGAAACATAACTGTGAAAGTGAATTCCATTAAGTTTACGCAGCTAGCCAGGTATGCTCCTCATGTTGTGGCTGTTAATATGTCTAGGATGAGTAACTTTGTCTTACTGTAGTTGATAATATAGTTGATAAATGAATTCCAAATTAAGGCATTCATTTTTGAAACATCTGTTGATTGGCTCCTTGTTTTCATTGTACTATTACTGTTATCTTTACTTCTTCTGCTCTTTTTACCATACTTTTTTCTCAGAGAATAGCCTGATAAGGAGATAAGTCCCCTTCTTGAATGACCTCCTCAACATTAGCTATTAGATTCTTTTTGTTACTATTAACAGCTTCCATCATGTTACTGACATCCATTGCAATAGGTATAATATTCTACAAAATAAACTCTTGAGAGTTATTGTTCTATTCCAGCACCATCTTTTCTGACTTATTTTTGTTCTTTTTGTCATTTGTATTCTCCTTGCTTGCATCCTCAAAGTCTCATGGTGCTTCAATATTCTCTTCTCTTTGTGGTATCTCATCACCTTTACTTGATTTTTGTAATTCTGCACTATTAACACTATAGTTATCTTTCTATTATTGATTCTCAACTTTGTCTTCTCCTTTATCTGTACTTGGTTATTCATCCGGAACTATTGCATCTACTTTCCCAAAACATCTAGTAACCCAATCCATAGTACTCTCCTTCTCTTTGGCAGTGATGTCCTCAATTTGTTCCTCCTCTTTGTCTTCTTGGTTCAAAACATCAAAAGTATTTGATGTTTCCATGACTTTCTCTGAGTTTCTCAGCTCTCCTAAAATGTGGCCATGCTTATCCTTTCTATATCTATTTGTACTCGGCTTCCATGAATTAGTTTCCCTCTCAACTCTTGCTTTTACCTCTGTATTTTGTAGTCCTTGCGTGATTTCTTTATTACCCTGATGAGCTCTTTTTTCTTCTTGCTGCTTCTTGAATAATTCTGTCTGAATATCCCAACATGTTTCTTCATCATGTCCTTATACTCCACGTTCTTTATAGTACATGGGTTTATGATCATACTGTATTTTGATCCATTTGGATTCAATATTTCCTGTAACATCATCTTTCTCATTTATTTTAATTCTATATGGTAGCTTAGCAACTAAATCAACCTCAATTTCACCCTCGCACAGCTTAGCCTTGTATGATTCATTGTTGCCATATCCACAACCAAAGGTTTGCCCACAGCTGAGCTTATAGAAAAAATAACTTAGCAAAAAAAATTTAGGGAAGATCTAGAAAAGAAATCTATGCTACTCCAATAGTAGTCTCAACATCCGGTTTAAACCTTGAATCCCATTTGAGGGTTCTCATTTGCCAATATTGATGTCTTACTTTGATGAAGTAGGCCGTGGTAGATAATAGTTGTAAATAATCTTCTAACTGGTTCAAATGGATCAATATATGTCGGGTATCTAGAACACCTATTATGCAGTCCCCTTTGATTGCATATTGTTTAGGTATCAACTCTCTAAGATCATTAATGTCAGGCCTTCCAAAGAAAAACTTACCAATGATAGCATATTGTAAGTTTAGTTGAACAACTAAACTTTTCACCTCAGATGACTTATACATAATTGTAGGTTCCCCATGTTGCATGATAATTGGTTTTAGTTATAAATTTTACACATTCTTACACCGGAGATCTTAGTTTAAGTAATTCCGCATAATTTATAGCTGGTATTTTTCCAACCATCTGCTGAGAGGTGTTCTTCAGTGGGATCAATCCACCGGAAGTGGTAGCCATTTAATCAAAATTGAATCAAAATTGAATGTACGTACTTCACAATGCATGCACCATTTTTAGAGTTTTTTGTTAGCGACTAGTATAGGAGTAATGGTAGAAGAGATTAACAACAATAATAATCCCAAACCTCATCACTCTTTTCACAAGAGAAACTTTCAAAAACACCCAATGGCCTTCTTCAAACTCCAATTCTTTTTGTCTTACATCTGCATAAGACATTTATTGAGGTAGACATTAAGAAGGGCTCTGCTAATATTTTGGACTGACACAAAATTTTAATTCTATATAGGTGGGGGGAGGGGTTATAAGAGAAAGTAAAGATCTAGATCAAGTGAAACATACATAAGAATATGAAAGGCCTGTAACTTACCCATAACCATATTAGGGGAACTTTTTTGATCATGTCGGGACTGGGGTTCATAAAGTTTGTTCTGACGTTAACCACTTTTGGCACTAGGAGTGGCACCCTAATGAGACGAGCAACCGGATGGGACTGGAGGATAGTTAGACTGGCCCTGCTGACCACTAGTTTAATAGTCTCTGACTTTATGACTATAACATCCCAAATTTGGTACCCAGAACGTTACACGGTGCTCAGGACCCCAAAGGACCACAAGCTAACCCATGACTGATATCTGTACCTATATATTGTATACATATTGGATAATACGGAAACATGAATTAAAAGCCATAAGGTTCAAAATAGTAACATAAGATCTGGTAAATCATAACATATGGATGGGGTATGAAATACCCAAAAAAATGAAATAAGCTATCTGAACATACTGTAGTTGATGGGACATATAACTCCAACTAATAAATTAATTAGTGAGATAACAAAATAATAATCGTGTCCTCAAAATATGAGGACTTACTTCTAACTCTGACTGCTGAGATTGGAATCTATTGATGCTCTAGAACTTGTGTCTCTGAACCTATGGTGTGAGACACCATAGCACAAATGTGTCAGTACTTTGAATATGTTGGTATGCATGTGAGGTAAGCTGAATGCATGGGTTTCATATGCATGAACAAATATAATAATAGACTGACTATTATGAGCGTGAGAATACATGCATGAGATAAAAAATCTGACACTGATACTGTGATAACATAATTACTGAATCTGAATACTGATAAAATGACATACTGATAACTGATATAACTGATAACCTGAGTGACTATATCTAACAGTCTTGAATCTAATGGAACTAGCTGAGTTTCATAATGTATCTGAGTTGACCGTATATGACAGTTCTAAAATTTGAAGAACTACCTGAGTTCTTGACTGTTAATGATAGTGAAACTATGGGATGTATTCATCTAACCGACATGCCCCAAATGTGCTATAATAGCTAAGTTGGGGTACAATCTATACCCTGATTAGAAGGGTGTCAATATCGTGCCACTGGTAAGGAAAACGTGTGGGTAACCCTAATATAATAGGTAACTCTAGTGAGAACGGTGGGAACCCTCAAATAGCTGGTTAAGCCATCTCATCTACCCTCATATAATAGGCTATGATTTCTCAACCTATGCTGGCTACATAGTTTTGGAATGCAAAGATTAATTCTAAGAATCATACCCTCATATAACAGGTGAGTTCCCATCCTTGGGTTCACTCGGTGCTAATTTCTACGCCCATCAAAATAGACAGTGAACATAATTTACTGAACTGAACATGGATTGAGTTACTGAATTTCGTTGACTTACGAAATACTATTGATATCTGACAACTGACTTAGTTCATGAGATTATGGAGATTTTCTTATTCATAAAACTGTCTGAAGTCTAAGGATCATAGCTTGACTGTGAGTATCGTGGAACCATGACATGGCTCTAGGCACACAATTAATATTTTGGGTACAAGTACCCTCAGGACTCGAGGGAAAGAAAATGACAAAGCATGAATTTCTTGAATACATGAATAACATCATAATCCATAATACATTTATTGAAGCATCTCATCAAACATGTGATCTGCATAAACCTATACATACATGGGAATTTTATGATTTCATGCTATTTGGGCATTTTCCTTCATCTAGGCATTTAATAAGATACATGGTACGCGTAGTATGTGTAAACAACATTATACAATAATTAAACATCATGATTCAATTCTAATTTCCTCATTCAAGGGCTTAGGCATAGGTTATCATGAATCTATATCTGTACAAATCAAACCAACATATAATTTATCACCCAATCATAGAATAGAATTCAATTACTCATTCTGAACATGAATAAAAGTAGCCCAATCATGAAAATTCATAAAGGAAATCCATAAAAATTGAACTTAGAAAATGGATTTTTGGGCTTCATGGATGAAAGGAGTCCATAAATGAACACTAAGCATACCTGAATTGAGTTTCTTGAAGTTCTTGAACTTGAAGAATTTAATCTCTTAGTTCTTGAAGAAGATTTGGATTTTGTTCTTGGAGATTAATGTTAAAGAGAAAACCCTAGATTTGTTGTTGTGAAAGAATGATGAACAAAATAAGCTAAGGTCGGATATAATTGGGTATATAAATGGGTGGTAAAAGACCAAAAATGCCCCTTAAGAAAAAATAACTTAAAATAACTAAACGGGACCTGCGATGGCTTGGGCGATGGTCCTTCGCAAGTTTTATGGTCTGTCAACCTGCCCATCGCACCTTATCCAGAAGCTTGCCTCACTTCCTTGGTTGTGATAGTCAAGGTGACGGTCCATCGCTAAGTTGAGTGGTCTATCAACCTAGCCATCACACCTGCTCAATTTTGATAGCTCTGAGTAAAATTTCTAAAATGTTTTACTCCAATATCGGATTTTGATGAAATTGGTATTATCGAAAAGATAATTAAATTTCCCACATGACAAAAAGTGAAAATCTTAAAATTCCACATGTAAAAAATTGGATTCATCTTTCAAAGTAAGTTTCTAACATTTTTAGATGATTTCAAGCAAGGAAAAATTATGAGGAATTACAATATCTCCCCCTTGAGAACATTCATCTTTGAATAAGACTGAGACTGAGGGGAGAAGATAACCAGTGTACATACTAAACATGAATGACTACAACATGATCTTATGACTGACATGACTAATAAGTGAACATATCACACTAAACATGCCTATCTGATGCATGTGTAACTGATTCATGAATGCATGACTAGTTGTTCTGATGAACTAAGTTTCTTATAATAAGAATGCATGTCTGATAGATAAATATATAACTGAACTGATACATGAATGCATGACTAAATATGTAATTGTACTTGATACCAAGTTTATGATGAACATTGAACATGAAAATGAGTAAGCTTAAGGAGAACTATTACCTTGGGCATGATCTGAGTTGAAGGAGAAGAGGTGAGGATACTTTGAACGCATGTTTGCTTCTGCTTCCCAAGTAGCTCCCTCGATAGAGTGATTTTTCCAAAGAACCTTAACTAGAGGGACTTTTTTATTCCTCAATCTATGAGTCTGACAGTCTAGGATTTCAACAGGAATCTCTTCATAAGAGAGGCTATTTTGAACATCGATACACTAAATAGGGACTACAAATTCTGGGTCACCTATAACTTTCTTGAGCAAAGAGACATAGAAGACTGGACGAACTGAGGCTAGATTTGAAGGAAAATTGAGCTCATATGCTACCTCATCAAAGCGACTGAGAATCTTGAAGAGACCGACTTATCAGGGACTGAGCTTTCCCTTTTTGCCGAACCTCTTCACTCTCTTTATGGGAGAGATATTTAGATAGACATAGTCAGCAATGTCGAACTCGAGATATTTTCTACGAACATCTGCATAAGACTTCTGTCAGCTCTGAGCATCCCAGAGTCTTTCTCTGATCAACTGGACTTTCTCTAGGGCATCGAATACCAAGTCAGCCCCTATAACTGAGGCCTCACTAACTTTTAACCAACCAATTGGAGATCTACATCTCCTATCATAAATAGCTTCGAATGGAGACATATGAATACTGGAATGATAGTTGTTATTGTATGCCAATTCAATCAAAGGCAAGTGGTTATCCCAACTACCCTTGAAATCAATTGGACACACCATTAGTATATCTTCTAAGGTATGAATAGTTCTTTTTCTTGACTATCCATCTGAGGATGAAAGGCTGTACTAAGATGAACTTAGGTACCAAGACCCTTTTTGAATACTTTCCAAAAATGAGAGGTGAACTGGGTACTTCTGTCTGAGATAATAGATAGTAGAACACCGTACAATCTAACAAACTCCTGATGTAAAGTTTGGCATCATCCTCGGGTGAATAAAAGGTATGGACTAGATGAAAATGGGATGATTTGGTTGTTCTATCTACAATGACCCATACTGAATCATGCTGATGATGAGTTTGAGGAAAACCTATCACAAACTCCATGTTCGCTTCTTCCCACATCCAAGTAGGAATAAGAAATCCTACATAGGACCACTAAGCTTCTAATGCTCTATCTTAACCTGCTGACATGTAGAGCACTTAGCTATAAACTCTATAACATCTCTCTTTATCCCACTCCACTAATAGATCTCTCGTAAGTTATGGTATATCTTTGTGGCCCTTGGATAAATAGAGTAGTGCGCACTATGCACTTCTGTAAGAATTCACTGGCTTAAGTCATCTATACCTAGAACACAGAGATGACTCTTTCAACTTGAAAGCGTAGAACACCATCTCCCCCTTGGGAGAAAACCTCTATTTTCTTATTTTGAACTGACTCTTTCAACTTGACAAGGATGGGATCTCTATCTTTCTTTTCTTTCACCTCAAAGACTAGAGATAATTCTGAACTACTCTGAACTCATATATCTCCCTCTGAAGAATCAACTAAGAGAAAGCCTAGTCTCACAAGCTAATGGACTTCCTGAGATAAATTTTTCTTACTATCTTCGACATGAGCAACACTAAACATAGATAGTATACTGAGAGCATCATCTATTGCGTTGGCCTTTCATGAATGATAAAGGAAACTCATATCACAATCTTTGAAGAACTTTAACCACCTTCCCTACTAAAGATTTAGATCTATCTGAGAAAAGACATACTGAAGAGTCTTATGATTTGTGAACACATCTACATGAACACCATATAGGTAATGCCTCCAAATCTTTAAGGCAAATACTACAGCTGCTAACTCAAGATCATGAGTAGGGTAATTCTTCTCATGGGGCTTAAGCTGTCTGGAGGGGTAGGCTATGACCTTACTATACTGTATGAGGACATAACCTAAACCCACTCTGGATGCATCACAATACACTACGAAGCTATTTGAATCATCTGGTAATGCTAGAGCTCAAGTTGAGGTAAGTCGAGTCTTTAACTCCTGAAAAGTCTTCTCGTAAGGATCTGAACACTAGAACTTGACTTTGTTCTGAGTCAATCTGGACATAGGGGATGTAATAGAAGAAAATCCCTCAAAAAATCACCTATAATAGCTAGCCAAACCCAAGAAACTCTTAATATCTAATAGAGAGACAGGGTGAGGCCAGTTTCTTACTACTTTGGTACTTTGAGAATCTACTCTAATGCCATCACCGAAAATGATATGACCAAGAAATGATACTGACCTTATCCAAAACTCACAGTTACTAAATTTGATGAATAGTTGATGATCTCTGAGAGTCTAAAGTACTATTTTGAGATGGTCTACATGATCTCTCTCACTGCATGAATAGGCCAGAATATCATCTATGAAGACTATGATGAACATGTCCAAGTACTGCTTAAACACATAGTTTATCAAGTCTATGAAAATGGCTAGGGTATTGGTCACACAAAATAACATAACTAATATTTTTAAGTGACCATAGTGAGTACAGAAAACTATTTCCAGAATGTCACATTCTCTGACTATGAGCTGATGATAGTTGGATCTGAGGTCTATCTTAGAGAAATAGCTAGCACCCTGAAGTTGGTCAAAAAAGTCATCAATTTTGGGAAGAGGATACTTGTTCTTGACTAGGACCTTATTAAGTTGATGGTAGTCTATACACATTCTGAGAGAATTATCTTTCTTGTATAGGAATAATACTGGAGTGCTCCACGAGAACCCACTAGGCCTAATAAATCCCTTATCTAAGAGATCCTTCAAATGTTTTTTCAGTTCTTTGAGTTCAGCTGGTGCCATTCTGTATGAAAAAATAGAGATAGGTCGAGTATCCGGAAGAATATCAATACTGAAGTTTTATTTCCCTTTTGAGAGGAATTCCTGGAAGATCTTTTGGAAAAATATCTGATTATTCATTTACAACTGAAATTGGTTCAAGACTGGATATCTCAAAATTGGAATCCTTAACATGAACAAGATGATAGACACATCCTCTATATATCATTTTCCGTGCCTAAAGGTAGGAAACAAGCTGACCCTTGAAAGAAGATACACTACCCTTACACTCAAGGATAGGTTCATTCGAAAACTGAAATTGGACAATTCTATTTCTGCAGTCGACTATGGCATAGCAAGAATATAGCCAATCCATGCTAAGAATGACATCAAAAATTAGTCATCTCTAATTTGACTAAGTCTGCTGAGGTAACTTTCTGAAATATCATAATCGGCTAGTTCTTGCATACCTGTCGGGCTATGATGGTTTTACTAACTAAGGTAGAGACTGAAAAGGTCTCTACTAGAAGTTTAGGACTGACTCTGAAATTGGCTGCTATATAAGAAGTGATAAAAGACAAAGAAGCTCCTCAATCTAGCAAAGCGTAAACATGCATATGAAAGATCCCTAATGTACTGGTAACCATATCACGAGAATTTTCCTAATCTTATCGGAACTAAAGAGCATAAAGATAATTTGGGCGTTGCCTACTAGTAGCACTGGAGGTGGCACCCTGCTGATTTAGGCAACTGGACTGAGCTGAGAAGTGATTCTGTTGACCCTAAGGACCTGGCTGAGGATAGTCTCTGACTCTGTGGTCTGTCTTGCCACACCCAAAGTAACTACCACAACCAGCTCTATAAATACCCTGATGGTGTTTGTTATAGGTCTGGCAAACAGGATAGGTGCGGGTACTACTAACACTACTCTGGGACTTAGATCCTGGCACTCTATCTTTGCTATCCTCTCTGAACTTAGGAACTAGAGCACTAGCTGAAGAACGATCTGGAAATGATGACTTAGGATGAAACTGAGAATGGTTTCCTCCTTCTGACTTAGGCTGGGCAAAGTTGAAACTACCTGACTTTGCTCTCTTATTCTGCCTCTTCCTCATCCTAACTTTATACTTCTCTATCTACTAGGCATAAGTCATGAGCCTAGATAAAGTCATGTTACTATCCAGCATGGCAGATCTATAACTATTATCCATGCTATCGTTCATCCCTGAAACAAACTTACTCATCCTTTCTGTGCTATCTACAACCACATGAGGGGAATATCTAGCTAATTGAGTAAACTTAAGAGAATACTCTTTCACTTTCATATTGTCCTACCTAAGGTTGATGAATTATATCACCTTAGATTCTCTAAGCTCTAGGGGAAAGAATATATCAAGGAATGATGAAGAAAACTCCTCACACTCAACTAACCCTGCATTGTCTACTCTCTCTAACTTTTCTATTTGAACCAAGTACGAGCCACATCCAACAACTGATATGCAGATAGCTGTGCACTCTCACTAGACATAACCCCTATTATGACTATAAACTTCTACACCTGATCTAGGAATTCCTGAGGGTTCTCATCTGTCTTAGACCCAAGAAAGGATGGAGGATTGATGTGTGAGCTAATGCTAACATATTTGAGGATTTTAACTAAGAATAATTGCAAAGTCTTAAGTAAATTTTGTCATTTTTTATTGGTTTATGTTTGATTTTGCAGTTTAAGATGATATAATTGAGAACCAACAAGAATAGAAGCAAAGAAGTTTAAATCTGAAGAAATCTAAAGAATAGGGTAGCTGACAACATTTGTGATAGGTCGCCAGCCCGGTGATGAGTTATTAAGTTCTTAGTCAGCAATAAACAAATAATTAGTCTAATTTGAAAGATGTGATGACATTTTGTGCTAAGTCGTCAAGGGTGTGATAAGCTGTGAAGAATGTCGTCAGCTTGAGGTAGCACAAGAGAACAGAAGTAGAGCTTTGATGACATTTTGTGATAGGCCATCACGGAGATGATAAGTTGTCAAGTCTGTTCTCAGCCTTAAATAGAAAGAGCCAAAATTGAAGAAGGAGTTGACGGCATTTTTCATAAGTCATCAGCCTCCTGATAGGCTATCATAAATGTCCCCACCTAATCTGAGGGATTTCTGAATTCTATTATTTTGTTTTCATAATTAGGGTGAACTATTTAAAGCCTAGTTTAGGATTTTATTAATGAGTCCGCACATTGATTTTTGATAATAGCTTTGATATTTTCTCTCTAATTTCTTGGCTTGAAAAAACAAATACTTTAAAGAGATTATTATCATTATTCTGGGATTTTCCTTTGTGATCCAATCTGCGATTCACTAGTTATTTCTTTAACTTGAATTATGGGATCTAGGGTCAGATCTTGATAAGGTGCTAAGTGTTTAAGATTCAAAAGGTGGTAGGATTTCTTGATAATTCTGAGGTTTTAATTAACGTCGGTTGGTTGCAAACAATAGATAACACCTGCTTTGGCTTTCTTGTGAAAGAAATCAAATATAGTGGGAAGTGAATTATCAACAGGGACTTGGAAATACTCCGTTTAATAATCAACACTGTAACAAGGTTAGTTAACTTGAGTTAAAATCTGGACAGTGAATAAAAATTCTATAAGTTTGAGAGGATTAGGTAATTAAATAATTATGTAGGTCAAGAGACATTTAAGCATAGCGTCGATAAAGATAACTTGTTGTCCTACCTACCGTGAGAATCTTAAACTACTAGTAGCATCTGTCATGTACCAAAACCCCTAGTGAACATAATTTTGGATTCTCATAAACTCTTGATTACAAACACAGAAACCAAAGTGACCAACAATTATTTGTTAAACTCAAAACCCCCATTTTATCTTTTCATGCTAGTTGTTAGAATTTAACTTGTAGCTTTAGTTTCAAACTAGGTTAATCGCCACTCACATTATTCCCTATGGATTTGACCCCAACTCCCAAGTTGGGTAAATATATTGACGATGACCGCCTTGCGCTAAATTTAAGTATAATTTGAGCGTTATTAAAAATGGCACCGTTATCGAGGAAAAATTTGGCATATTGAGTTAGTTTCAAATTTTATCCTACTTGCTTGAATTTAAACTTATAAATATTTGTTTTTAGTTTTCTTTATTTTTGGTGTTTGGTAGATTTTTATTTTATTTTACTTATTACTATGGTTTCTAGGAATGAACATGAGCTTGGTGGTTGGAAATTGTATATTAATAATCCATGACCATATTGTGATGGACGTCACTTTTGGTAAGACTATAGATATGATCCCCGAAGAGAGATGTGTGCACCATCTCCATCCTTCTTGGTGTATGATTGTTCTTTATGTGGTGGTCAAGATAGCCATTGGAGTGATTGCTCAAATGCCCCCTCCACCCGGTATGCTAACCCAAATTCTAGTTCTTCTTATGATTTTGATAGTTTTTATGGTCAAGAACTAGAAGAACGAAGCATCAAAAAGAGTGGCATTGAAGCTATGTATCAACTAATATTGTATTGTATGGACACAATGAATGATATCATACATGATATACATCAAGACACAAGGGAAAATAATGAGAAAAGAAGAATAATAGATGATATAGATATAGAGGTTAAGAATTCAAAGCACTTTTCAATATTATGTTTATATGATATCTTGTCTGTGTAATCATTTAACATAATGGACGAGTGTGAAGATGAGGAACAATAATCCTATATCAATGTTGTGCTTGATGTTAAGTAACCCTCGATGATTTCCAAACTAACTGAACCAACCATGAGGGATGATTCCAAGATTAAGGAAACGGTGCTCGAGGCAAAAGAAGAAACCAAGCAAATATCTTCTGAAGACTCTAGCCCAATTCAGGGTGAGGATGCCCAGAAGGATGCAACTCTGAAATTAAGAAGAAGACCTCATTTGAACTATTTTTCAACATTGTTCTTGGTGGATGAGATGGAAGTTCACCTACCCAAGTAACTGAGGTATTTTGAGTATGAGGAACATAATCCTTATATTTTTGAGTTTAGCATTCAAAAAGAGCAAAATGAAACCCCCTACTTGAAGGTCAGTAAAGGCAAAATTCAATGTGCATCAAGTGGATTATTGATAATCTCATCAATACCCAATGAGCCTATCCTAAAATTTGATATGAAGTTGGGTAAGAGATTCAAGTCGTCAAAGTAGCGAGATAAATGAAGTGTCATTGTATATATACATTTGCCCGATGCGCCTCGAAGATATATTGATTAAAAGTTGGGTCGACGTTTCAAATCCACCAAGTGGAGACATAAATAATTATCAACAAGGTATCTTGATGAAGTTGAGTAGTCAAGATAACTGAGTCATGCCGCGACACTAAATTAGGTGCTTCTTGGGAGGCAACCAAAGGTATTTTGTTATTTGTTTTCGTATTATGTGATTGACATCAGATCTTCGCACCCGTGGTGCCATAGGTATATTTCTAAATGTCTTGTTTAGGTATGATGCATTGGGTACATTACATGATTTTTAGTTGAGGGTGGGGCTACTTGTAGGTGTTGATGTCCTCCATCGGTTTTTGTTGTCGTACCTCTTTTCCCTAGAGTCTTGCTCCTAGTAGAGCCGGCATGTTTAGGCGTATTGTGTTTTTTTTGTAAAGTTTTGTAGTCAACTAGGAGAAATACATGTACGTGAGGCAGTTAAATTGTTTTGTGATTTTTGTACACTTCTTCAAGTTGTCTACTTCTTTAACTATGTAATTTGCAATGTGACCATTGTGCATCATTGTATGGCATTAGTTCTAGTAACTTGATAATCAGTGCTAAACAATTACACGAACCGGATAATTAGTGATGTGCGATATATTTATGTGCCATGTATGTGTAAGGTCTTACTCAGTTCCCTTTGTGTGTGAATCAGAACTTGCCCGATTAGTCTTGCCTTGGTTGCAGGATAGGGGTTAAGAGAGGATCATAGGCTGTTTTGATATTATCCCACTTTTATCCTAAATGACCTTCCCTATATACATAATATCCCTTGATCCCTATTTCGAGCCTAATTAGCCTATTTCTTTTTATAACACCTAACACCTTCCCATTTAGATCACAATGAACCTATTTTGGCCCTAGTTTTCCTTGGACACTGTGCACCTTGACTTAGGAAAATGGCCTTAGTTGAGGGTAGCTGTCATAGGGGTGCGTGATACAAAATGTGTATGAAGAAAGGTAGCATAAAAGAAAAGAATAAAAAGTGGGGTGCGGAGGAAAAGAGCAATAAATAAATAAAAATGGTAAAAAAGAATAAGTAATTGCGAGAAAGACCACATACATCATAACTAAGTATGATCAAAAAGAAAAAAAGGGAAGAGTGGAAAAGGGTAATGAGTGAAACTCCATAAAGCTAGTGTAGTGTTAAGAAGGCTTAGTAACTTTAAATACCATCGAGTATCATACCATCCCCTAACCTACATTACAAGTCTAATAGAAGGCCAATAATAATCCTAGCTAACCTATCTAAAGATCTGGGTGATGCAAATAAGGGCAAGCCTATGGTACTTGTAATACATTGGTTGGAATTCGTCCTAAGAGTGAGTGTTTTGATTGTCACCATGGTTATGTATACGAATAAAAAGAGGAGATGAGGGGGATTTCTTTCTTATGAGGGCACACCAGATATGTTGCTAGTTACTAACTTGTTTGGAGAGTGTAATACTGGTATATGCATGGTTAATATAGCTGAATTAATGCCATAAATTGATTTATGTATGTTGCATTGGTGTTCTTCATTGTTTTTAAATTGACTGACCTTGGACATGGTGAAAGTGATCTGAGATGATATTTATGATTGACTTCCAAATGTGCTTTGTATTCTCTTAGTTTTGTTGAGTTTCTTGAGGACAAACAATTGTTTTAAGTTGAGGGCGTTGATGTGTGAGCTAATGCTAACACATTTGCCAATTTTAACTAAGAATAATTGTGAAGTCTTAAGCAACTTTTGTCATTTTTTTGATTGGTTTATGTTTGATTTTGCAGTTTAAGCTGATATGATAGAGAACCAACAAGAATGGAAGTAAAAAAGTTGAAATCTAAAGAAATTTGAAGAAAGGGTGGCTGACGACATTTCTGATAGGTCATCAACCCGGTGATAAGTTATCAAGTTCGCCGTTAGCAGTAAACAAAGATTTGGCCTAAGTTGAAAGATGTGATGACATTTTGTGATAATTGGTCAAGGGTCTGATAAGCTGTCAAGAATATCGTCAGCCTGAGGCAGCACAGGAGAACTGAAGGAGTCCTTTGATGACATTTTGTGATAGGCCATCATAGAGCTGATAAGTTGTAAAGTTTTCCGTCAGCCTTAAACAAGGAGAGCCAAAATTGAAGAAGGAGTTGACGACATTTGTGATAGTTCGTCAGCCTCCTAATAGGCTATCACAAATGTCATCGCCTAATCTGAGGGATTTATGAATTCTATTATTTTGTTTCCTTAATTAGGGTAAACTATTTAAAGCCTTGTTTCGACGTTTATTAAGGAGTCTGCACATTGAGTTTTGACAATACTTTTGATATTTTCTCTCTAATTTCTTGCTTGAAAAAGCAAATACTTTAAAGAGATTATTATCATTATTCTGGGATTTTCCTTTGTGATCTAATCTGCGATTCACTAGTTATTATTCTTCTTGTGGTAAGTTTAACTTTCAAGAAATGAATACAACTTGTTGATTTGATTTTATCATTATGAGTGGCTAAATTCCTTTAACCTGAATTATGGGATCTAGGGATAGGTCTTGATAAGGTGCTAAGTGTTCAAGATTCAAAAGGTGGTAGGATTTGTTGATAATTCTGAGGTTTTAATTAACTCCGGTTGGTTGCAAACAATAGATAACACCTGCTTTGGTTTAATTGAGAAAGAAATCAAATATAGTGGAAAGTGAATTATCAACAGGGACTTGGAAATACTCTGTTTAATAATCAGCGTTGTGACAAGGTTGGTTAACCTGAGGTAAAATCTGGACAGTGAATATAAATTCCATAAGTTTGATAAGCTTAGGTAATTAAATTCTTAAGTAGGTCGAGAGACATTTAAGCATAACGTCGATAAAGATAACTTGTTGTCCTACCTACCATGATAATCTTGAACCAGTAGTACTATCTATAAAATACCAAAACCCCTAGTGAACAAAATTCTGGTTTCTCATAAACTCTTGATTACAAACATAGAAACTAAAGTGACCAACAATTATTTATTAAACTCAAAACTCCCATTTTATCTTTTCGTGCCAGTTGTTTGAATTTAACTTGTAGATTTAGTTTCAAACTAAGTTAATCGCCACTCACATTGTTCATTATGGATTTGACCCTGACTCCAAATTTGGGTAAATATATTGACGAAGATTATCTTGCACTAATTTGAAGTGTATGTTTAGCGTTATCAAGGATTTATTCAGGTGAAGTCGAAAATCCTGGTTGCAGCTGATTTGGCCATTAGGTTTGCCAGATCAAAAGTTGGTCTTTAATTCTGAGTAGCAACTAACTGAGCAAGAGTAATGAATGTGGACCTAAACTCCGCACGAGAAACATGTTCATCCAAGGGATCTTCTTAGAAAGGCTGGGTTCTTCTCTTGGAAGGCATATTCTGAAATAAGGAGAAGAAATGGATTAGACTAAGAGATTGACTTGAGACTATGCTCACTGGCACGATATGAATACTAAAAGAGGGAAACTGTTCCTAAAACATCTTATAGCCTCCTACACATATTTGTGGCGTGCAACACACCCATGCACATGACTCTACTTGATGCGGCCTTCAGACTTCCTAGGACACTATTGAACCTGGCTCTGATACCAAGTTTGTAATTGCCTGAATTTGGTACTCGGAATGTTACACGGTACTCATGACACCAAATGACCACAAGCTAAACCATGACTAATATCTAAACCCGTATACTACATACATACTATATAATGCGGAAACATGAACTGAAAAGCCATAAGATTCAAAACTGTAACATAAGATCTAATAAATCATAACATATGGATGGGATAAACCAAAACTAAAATAAGCTATCTGAATATATCGTAGTCTGAAAAGCCTCAAAACATGATTGTCTGAATAAGGAGTTGATGGGATATGTCCCCAACTAACTCCAACTAATAAATTAATTAACGAGATATTAAAATAATGATCGTGTCCTTGAAAGATGAGGACTCACTTCAATCTCTGACTGCTGAGACTGGAATCTACTGATTCTATGGAACTCATGTCTCTGAACATATGGTATAAGACACCATAGCGCAAATGCATCAGTACTTTGAATATACTGGTATGCATGTAAGGTAAGCTGAATGCATGGGGTTCATATACATGAACAAATATAATAGTAAACAGACTATCATGGGCATGAGAGTACATGCATGAGATATAAAACCTAACACTAATACCTTGATAACATAATTACTGAATCTGAATACTGATAATATGATATACTGATAACTAATATAACTGATAACATAAGTGAATATATTTGAAAGTCCTGAATCTGATGGAACTAGATGAGTTTCGTACTGTATCTGAGTTGACTGTATATGACATTCCTAAAATTTGAAGAACTGTCTAAGTTCTTGACTGATACTGATAGTGAAACTATGGGATGTAGTCATCTAACTGACAAGCCCCAAATATGTTGTAATAGCAAACCTGGGGTCAAATCTGTACCCTGAATAAAAGGGTGTCAATACCACGCCACTGGTAAGGACAACGTGTGAGTAACCCTAATATAACAAGTAACTCTAGTGATAATGGTGGGAACCCTTATATACCAGGTTAAGCCACCTCATCTACCCTCATATAGTAGGTTGTGATATCTCAACCTAAGCTGGCTATATAGTTTTGGAATGCAAGGATTGCGTCTAAGAATTACACCATCATATAACAGGTGAGTTCCCATCCCTGGGTTCACTCGTTGCTAATTTCTACTCCCATCTGAATAGACACTAAACATAATTTACTGAATTGAACATAGACTTAGTTACTGAATTTTGTTGACTGACGGCATACTACTGATATCTGATAGCTGACTAAGTTCATAAGATCATGGAGATTTCCTGAGTTATAAGACTGTCTGAAGTAGATCATAGCTTGACTGATAGTATCGTGGAAACATAACATGGCTTTACGCATGCAACTAATATTTTGGGTAGAAGTACCCCCAGGAATCAATGGAAAGAAACTGTTAAAGCATGACTTTCTTGAATACATGACTAATATCATAATCCATAATACATTTATTTAAGCACTTTATCAAACATGTGATCTACAAAAACTTGTACATACATGAGGATTTCATGATATCATGCTAATTGGGCATTTTCCTTCATCTAGGCATTTAATCAAACACATGGTAGGCATAGTATGTGTAAACAACATTATACAACAATTAAACATCATGATTCAATTCTAATTTCATCACTCAAGGTTTTAGGCATAGGTTACCATGAATCTATATCTGTACTAATCAAACCCGCATATAATTTAGCACCCAATCATGGAGTAGAATTCAATTACTCATTATTAGCTTGAACAAGAGTAGCCTAATCATGAAAATTCAAAAAGGAAATACATAAAACTTGAACTTAGAATAGTGATTCTTGGGCTTCATAGACGAAAGGAGTCTATGAATGAACACTATGCATACCTAGGTTGAGTTTCTTGAAGTTCTTGAACTTGGAGAATTTGAATCTCTTAGTTCTTGAAGAAGATTTGGATTTTGTTCTTAGAGATTAATATTAGAGAGAAAACCTTAGTTTTGTTGTTGTGAAAGAATGATGAACAAAATAAGTTAAGGTCGGATATAATTGGGTTATAAACAAATGGGTGGTAAAAGACCAAAAATGCCCCTTAAAAAATAACTTAAAATAACTGAACGGGACCTACGATGGCTCATACGATGGTTCATCATTCTGATCGTCGCACGTAGACCAGAATAGTATCTCACCTCCTAGGTAGCGAGGTCTTAGGCGATGGTCCATCTCAAGTTCGATGGTCTATCAACCTGTCCATCGTGTATTATCTAGAATGTTGCCTCAATTCCTTGGTTGCAAAGGTCAAGGGGATGGTTCGTCGCTAGGTTGACGGTCAGTAAACCTGGCCGTCCCACCTGAGCAATTCTGATAACTCTGAATAAAACATCTATAACTTTTTTCTCTGATATCGAATTTTGATGAAATTGATAGCGATGGAAAGCTAATTCAATTTTCCACATGATAAAAAGTGAAAATCTTAAAAATACCACATGTACAAAAGTGGATTCATCTTTCAAAGTAAATTTCTACTATTCTTGAGATGATTTCAAGCTAGGAAAAAGTATGGGGTATTACAGCTGCCTGGCTTGCCACACCCAAAACACACACCACTACCGGCTCTGCACACACCATTTTGATTCCTACCATATTCTTTGCAAAGTAGATAGGTACGAACATCCTTCCTACTAACATGTGACTTAGACCTTGGTGCTCTATTTCGACCGTCTTTATTAATCTTAGGCACTGGACCACTCGATAAAGGTGGAGATGGGGCAGATAATTTCTAACTGGATTAGGAGTAGTTACTACCCCTTGACCTAGGCTTACAACTACTTTTTCTGGCCCTTTTATTCTTTCTCTCTTTCATCCCATACTTCCCCTCCTTACTCTGCTAAACATAAATCAAAAGCCTTGATAGGATACTAGCTTACAGATTGCTTTGAGAAACTACTGAATACACTAAGGTAGTAAAAGCAGTTATGAATTTCACATTAGTGATATGCTCATTCAGGTGATCTTTTTGTACTGGAGGAGGTGTAGGTTGATACTCATTTTTTTGTTAGTCTTCTAAGAGGCATATTCTATAGACGAAAGGAAGATTGGAATTAGACAAAGAGTTTTAACTTGAGCAAGTGCTCACTTTCACGATATAAACACTAAAAGAAGGGAACTTTTTCTTAAAATACTTTATAACCTCTTGTTCATAAGTGTGATGCACTACACACCCATGCACAAGACCCTACTTGATGTGGCTTTCAGAATCCCTAGGACTCTTTAGAACCTTTGGCTCTGATACAAAGTTTGTAACACCCTGAGACTGTACCCTGGGCATCACAAGGTGCTTACAATCTCAAAGGACCACAAACTTACTCATAGCTGGTACCTGGTGTGAGCACTAAGCATAATACTAATTTATATATGCGGAATAAATTTGAAAATGACATAAGGTTTTCAAAATACTAAAAAAATAACTAAGTATAAATGATAATAACATCTGAAATCTGAATGACTGACTATGCTAGTCTGAAAGCCTCTAACTATCTGAATCTGGAGTTTATGGGAAAAACCCATAACTAACTTTGACTAAAATAGCTACTAAACTACTGAAATGTTGAAATAGATAAACTCTGTCCTCAAAATCTAAGGATTCACCACTATATCTACTGTGAATAGGCTGAGCTGCTACATGTGTTTAGGAACCTGAGCATTCGAACCTATGATATGAGACATCATAGCATAAAAGAGAGAGTATGCATTAGTACTTAGAATCTACTGGTATGCTATGTTAGGGAAGGATGATATACATGGGTTTATATGTATGAGATGATACCTAACTAAATAAACAACAAAAAGTAACTGGATGTGCATACATGCAAAACTGTAACTACTAAACATACTGAACATGCAATACTGCGCATATAGGTATACATTGAGTATCTGAGATTATACTATAATTGAGTACTAAATTCTGATGGTTGAGTAACTAATAACTGATAATCATGGTTCTATAGAATTAACTAAGTTCTTTACTGATTTGTAATACCCCAAAGTTTCCTAACTAAATTTTTTGTCCCAAGAATGTCAAGTGTTAGCTTCTAAATTGAATGATATTTATTCCATGAGGAGTTTTCAAGGTTTACACTTTTTGACAGGTGGAAAATTTAATAAGATTTCCATCTATATGAAATTTCCCTAAACCCGATAACTGGGTAAGAAGTTATGACTTTTTCAAGTTCCCATTGTAAAATTATGCCATATTAGTCAGGGGTGCGCCGTGCCATAGAAGAAAATGGCAATGGTCAAATTCCAGTAGGGGTCTGCGATAGTGGAGCATCACACCAAGCTTCCAGGTCGTAAATGAAGTGGCAATACAATGGCTTCGCATCACGCCATCCCTCAATTTCCCAGTTGTCAAATTCTAGTGACACGATGCAATAGCATCGCGTCGCGCCAGGGGTCCAATTTGGAAAATTTTTAAAAAATCAAATGACGTGTCCAGGGTTAAAAGGGTCAATTTCCCACCCATATTTAAGCCCTTTGACATGAGATTCAGCTATTTGGAAAGTAAAATATACTAGTTTCTCTCAATTTTATCTCAAGAACAAGCTAGGGTTTCAATTGGGGATTAAACTTCAAGAAAGTATCTCTGTTAATCTTTGCTAAATCAAGAACTAAGGTATGTCATGTGTTGATTCATAGGTCTCTATCACCCATGAATCTCAAGAATTTCTTTTCAAAATCGAAGATTTGGGTATTTGTGAATGTTCATGATTCAAATTGAATTGAAATTCATGTTCATGATGTTGTGTGGTTTTGATTCATGTTTTAAATTATATATTGCAGTGATTGACCCTAGTATGTGATGATTTGCATAATAATCATGATAAACCCTCTTCAATTACAAGTTTATTGATGTATCCTTGATTATTACATGTGTTGATGATTGTATAACCAAAGCATGCTCCCCACATGTTTGATTAAAAGCCTATGTAATGGAATAATGCCATACTAGTATGATATTATGAAATCCCATTCATGTATAAGTTATGTATGTCAAGTGTTTGATGAAATTTATTAGTCAAGGGATTATATATTATTGATGTTAGTGATGTATTCAAGAATATCATGCCTTGTTAGTGTCCTTCCATTGAGTCCTGGGGGTACTTGTACCCCTAAAAAAATATAGTTGTGTGCCTAGATTTAGTGTCATGTTTTCATGATATCCTCAGTCAAGCCACGATCCGTAGAACTCAATCAGTTATATGAATCAGGAAAAATATAGTAATACAGTAATCTCAGTACTATTCCATTAGTCAACAAAACTTAATAATTTAGTCCAGTTCAGTTCAGTAATCCCTGTTCAGTGTCTATTCAGATGGGAGTAGAAATTAACACCAAGTGAACCCAAGGATGTGAATACACACTGTCAGATGAGGGTGTGATTCTTAGAAGTCATCCTTTCATTCTAGAACTACATAGCCAGTATAGGTTGAGACATCAACACTGTCAGATGAGGGTTGATGAGGTGGATAAACACTATCAGATGAGAGCCCCACCATTCTCTTTTGGGGACACTGTCAGATAAGGGTCACTCACAGCTTGTCCTTACCAGTGGCGCGGTATTGACACCCTTCCAAATGGGGTCATAAATTGGACCCCAACTCTGTCATAATGGCGTATTAGGGGCATATCAGTTAGATAACTACTTCCCACAGTTTCAATTATCGAATCAGGACTGTCAGATATAGTCATTCAATCTCAGTAATAGAACTCAGATAGTTCTACAGAATTTAGAAGTGTCAGATATAGTACAGAACTTAGCTAGTTCCATCAGATTCAGGACTGTTAGATATAGTCACTCATGTCATCAGTTGTATCAGTTATTAGAATTCAGTTATCAGTCATGTTAGTTATCAATAAATTTATGTTATCATGATATCAAATATATTTACCACCTATTTATGCTCACATTTATATTATTCAGTTAGCTAGTATTGTTTATGCATATGAACCTCATGCATTCAGCCTACCTTATATGCATACCAGTACATTCAAAGTACTGACGCATTTGCGCTATAGTGTCTTATACCATAGGTTCAGAAGTACAAGCTCTAGAGCATCAGTAGAATTCCAGTCTCAGCAACCAGAGTTAGCGGTGAGTCCTCATCTCTCAAGGACATGATCATTTATTTGTTATCTTATTAAGTAATTTATTAGTTGGAGTTAGTTGGAGACATATCCCATCAACTCCTTATTCAGACAGTTTAGTCAGTTAGAGGCTTTCCAGACTATCATGTTCAGACAGTATTTTTTTTTACTTTGGGTATTTCATACCCCACCTAAATGTTATGTGTTATCATTTTTGAACCTTATTGCCTTTCAGCTTTTATTTCCGTATTTATACATTATGCCATGTAGTATATAGGTATAGATATCAATCGTGGGTTAGCTTGTGATCCTATGAGGTCATGAGCATCGTGTAGTATTTCGGGTACTAGACTCGGGGAATTTAAAACTTGGTATCATAGCCAGGTTCAATAGAGTCCTAGGATATCTGAAAGCTACATCTAGTAGAGTCTTGTGCATATTTATGTTACACGCCACATTTATTTGCAGAAGGGTATAGGATGTTTAGGAATAGTCTCTCTTCTTTCAGTATTCATGTCGTGCAAGTGAGCATAATCTCAAGTTAATCTCTCAGTCTAATCTATTTCTCCGTTTCTTCCACAGAACATGCCTCCTAAAAGAAGAAATGGGAATTAGTCAACCATTTAGCCCGAAGAACCTTTGCGAGAACATGTTTCTCATGCAGAGTTTAGAGCTGTATTTACTACTCTTGCTCTGTCAGTTGATGCTCAAATGGAAGACTAGCCATTACTTCAGCCAACTCTGTGGCCAATTCAGCTACAGCCAGGATTCGGGACTTCACCTAAATGAATCCTTCATCCTTTTTTGGGTCTAAGTCAGATTAGGACCCTCAGGAATTCAACGATTAGGTTCAAAAAGTTATAGATGTTATGGGGGTATCAGCTGTTGAGAGTGCAGAGCTAGCTGCAAATCAGTTGCAGGATGTTAGTCACACTTGGTATAAACATTGGAAGTCAGAAAGGCCAGTTGATATAGGGTGTACAGAGTGGGAGGAGTTTGTCACTGCATTCTTAGATCTGTTTTTCCCCTAGAGCTGAAAGAAGCCAAGGTGTTAGAATTTATCAACCTCAGGCAGGGCAATATGATGGTGAAAGAGTATTCCCTTAAGTTTATTGAATTAGCCAGATATGCTCCTCATATAGTTGCAGACAACAGGGCCAACATGAGTAAGTTTGTTTTGGGGTGAATGATAGTATGGTCAACGAATATAGGTCTGCGATATTAAATATTGACATCACTTTAGCCAGGCTTATGAATCATGCTCAGCAGATAGAAGATCAAAAGATTAAGATGAGGGAGAAGCATAATAAGAGAGCAACGACAGGTAGTTTCAACTTTTTTTAGCCTAAATTAGAAGGAGGAAACCATTCTCAGTTTCATTCTAAGCCATCAGTTCCAGTTCCTTCTTCAACCAGTGCTCCAGCTCCTAGGTTTAGGGATGGTAATAGAGATAGGGCTCCAGGCTCTAATCCTCTTTTTTAGAATTCTGGTAAGAACCATAAGGGTTCTTGAAGAGCTGGTAGCAATGTCTATTTTGGATGTGGCAAGCCAGGCCACAGATTCTGAGATTGTCCCCAATCAAGTTATCATGGTTAGCAGAACCGTTAGTCAGCTCAGTCCGATCACCCAAGTGGTGTGCCACTTCTAGTGCTACTAGTGGGCAATGCCCAAACAGACTCTATGCTCTCCAGTCCCGGCAAGATTAGGAAAATTCTCCTGATGTGATTATTGGTGCGTTATAGATATTTCATGTGCATGTTTATGCTTTGCTAGATCCAAGAGCTTCTTTGTATTTTGTTACTCTTTATATAGCAGTAGATTTCAAAGTCAGTCCACAAATTCTAGCAAAGCCCTTCTCAGTTTCTACCCCAGTGGGTAAAACCATCATAGCCTGACATGTATACAGGAAGTGCCCGGTTATGATATTTAAGAAAGTCACTTCAGCAGACTTAGTCAAATTAGAGATGACTAATTTTGACGTCATTCTCGACATGGATTAGCTTCACTCCTGCTATGCCACAGTCAATTGTAGAAACAGAATAGTCCTATTTTAGTTTACGAATAAAGCCATCCTAGATGGGAAGATTAGTGTATCCGCTTTCATAGGTCAGCCTATTTCCTACTTTCAGGCACAGAAAATGATATCTAAAGGTTGTGTCTTCATCTTGTTTGAGTTAAGGACACTAATTTCGAAACTCCCAATCTTGATTCAGTCCCAGTCGTAAATGAATATTTAGATGTCTTTTTTGAAGATCTTTCAGGGATTCTTCCTGAAATGGAAATAGACTTTGGCATCGATCTTCTTCTAGATACTCAGCCTATATCTATTCTGCCATACAGAATGGCACCAGCAAAACTTAGAGAACTAAAAGAACAGTTGAAGGATCTCTTAAATAAGGGAATCATCAGACCCAGTGTGTCCCCGTGGGGTGCTCCAGTCTTATTTGTGCGAAAGAAAGATGATTCTCTCAGAATATGCATAACTACCATCAACTCAATAAAGTCATAGTGAAGAACAAGTATCTACTTCCTAAAATCGATGACTTGTTTGAGCAACTTCAGGGTGCCAGTTATTTCTCTAAGATAGACCTCAGGTCCGGCTATCATCATCTCAGAGTTAGAGAATGTCACATTTCAAAAATGGTCTTTCATACTAAGTATGGTCACTTCGAATTCCTAGTCACATCCTTTGGTCTTACCAATGCCCAAAAACTTTCATAGAGTTGATGAACTGTGTGTTCAAGCAGTACTTGGACATATTCGCCATAGTCTTTATAGATAATATTCTGGTCTATACCCGCAGTGAGCGTGATCATGTAGAACATCTCAGAATTGTACTTCAGACTCTCAGAGATCATTCGTTGTTTGCCAAATTTAGTAACTATGAATTTTGGCTAAGGTCAGAAGCATTCCTTGGCCACATAATTTTAGGTGAGGGCATTAGAGTAGATTCTCAAAAGAATGAAGCGGTAAGAACTATCCCTTGAGAGGAACTATCCTACTTATGATCTTGAGTTAACAGTCGTATTATTTGCCTTAAAGATTTGGAGACATTATCTATTCGGAGTTCATATAGATGTGTTCGTAGATCATAAAAGCCTTCAGTATGTCTTTTATCAGAAAGATCTCAATCTTCATCAGAAAATATGGTTAGAGCTCTTGAAAGACTATGACATAATTGTCCTGTGTCATCCGGGAAAGGCCAATATAGTGGCCGATGCTCTCAGTAGACTATCTATAGGTAGTGTTATGCATGCTAAGGACAGTAAGAAGAAGTTAGCTAAGGAATTCCATCATCTTTCCAGACTACGCATTCTCTTAGTCGATACAGAGGAGCGTGATATATGGGTTTAGAGTAGTTCAGAATTATCTTTAGTTTCTGAGGTAAAAGAAAATAAAGATAGAGATCCCACATTAGTCAGGTTGATAGAGTCAGGTAAACATCATAAGTAGTGATTTTCTCCCAAGGGTGAGATCGTGTTCTGCGTTGTTAGGGTCGTCTATGTGTTCTAGCTGTAGATGACTTAAGGAAGTAAATTCTTCCAAAAGCTCATGGTGCATTCTACTTTATTCATCCAGAGGCCTCAATGATGTACCGCGACTTGCAAGAGATCTATTGGTAGAGTGGGATGAAGAAGGATGTTTCAAAGTTTGTGGATTATTGCTCTACATGTCAGCAGGTTAAGATAGAGCATCAGAAGCCTAGTGGACCTATTCAGGAGTTTATTCTTGGTTGTAGGAAGAAGTGAAGATGGACTTCGTGATGGTTTTACCTTAAACTCATCATTAGCATGATTTAGTCTGGGTCGTTTTAGATGGGATAACCAAGTCAGCTCATTTTTTCCAAGTTCATACCACTTATTTAGGTGAGGATTACACCAAACTCTACATCAGAGAGTTGGTCAGATTGCACAATGTTCTGTTATCTATTATCTCAGACAAAGGTACCCAGTTTATCTCTCATTTCTGGAAAGCATTCCCAAAAGGTCCTTGTACCCAAATTCATCTCAGTACAGCCTTTCATCCTCAGATAGATGGTCAAGTAGAAAGGACCATTCAAACCCTAAAATATATGCTAAGGGGGTATAAAATTAATTTCAAGGGTAGTTGGGATGACCACTTTTCTTTGATTGAGTTTGCATACAACAATAGCAATCATTCCAGTATTCGGATGGCTCCATTAGAAGATCTCTATGGTAGGAGGTGAAGATCTCCAATTAGTTGGTTTGAAGTTAGTGAGGCCTCAGTTATAGGGCCTGACTTGGTATTTGATGCCTTATAGAAAGTCCAGTTGATTAGAGAAATACTCCAGGCTGCTTAGAGTTGACAGAAGTCTTATGTAGATATGCGTAGAAAGGATCTCGAGTTCGATATTGGTGACTATATCTATATAAAAATCTCTCCCATGAAGGGAGTGAAGAGGTTCGGCAAGAAAGGAAAGCTTAGTCCCCGATATGCCGGTCCCTTCAAAATTCTCAGTCGCTTTGGCAAGGTAGATTATAAGCTTGAATTTCCTTTATATCTAGCCTCAGTTGATCCAGTGTTCCATGTCTCTTTGCTCAAGAAGTTCGTAGGTGACCCAGCGGTTGTACACCCTATTCAAAGCATAGATATTTAGAACCGCCTCTCTTATGAAGAGATTCTAGTCAAAATTCTAGACTATCAGACTTGTAGATTGAGGTAAAAAGAAGTCCCTCTACTCAAAGTTCTTTGGTGAAATCAGTTCGTTGAGGGAGCTACTTGGGAAACAGAAGTATACATATGTACCAAGTATCCTCACCTCTTCTCCGCTAACTCAGATCAAGCTCAAGGTAACAGTTCTCCTTAAGATTTTAAGTTTTAATGTCCAGATTTCACTTAAAACTTGATATCAGCCTCATGCTCAGGATTTCACTTACAACTTGATATCAGCCTCATGCTCAGGATTCCATCATGATAAACCCCCTTCAATTAACAATTTTACTAATATATCCTTGATTATTACATGTGTTAATAATTTTATAACCAAAGCATGCTCCCCACATATTTGATTAAATCCCTATGTAAAGGAATAATCCCATACTAGTATGATATTATGAAATCCACATTCATGTGTAAGTAATGTATGTCAAGTGTTTGATGAAATATGTTAGTCAATGGATTATATATTGTTGATGTTAGTCATGTATTCAAGAAATGTCATGCCTTGTCAGTTTCATTCCATTGAGTCCTGGGGGTACTTGTACCTGAAAAAAATATAGTTGTGTGCCTAGCTTTAGTGTCATTTTTTCACGATATCCTTAGTTAAGCCATGATCCATAGAACTTAGTCATTCATATGACTCAGGAAAATATCAGTAATACAATAATCTCAGTACTATTCCATCAGTCAACGGAACTCCAAAATTAAGTCCAGTTCAGTTCAGTGATCCATGTTCAGTGTCTATTCATATGCGGGTAGAAATTAGCACCAAGTAAACCCAAGGATGGGAACTCACATTGTTAGGTAAGGGTATAATTCTTAGAAGTTATCCTTCCATTCTAGATCTATGTAGCCAGCATAGGTTGAGATATCAACACTATTAGATAAGGGTTGATGAGGTGGATAAGCACTGTTAGATAAGGGCCCCACTGTTTTCTTTTGGGGACACTATTAGATGTGGGTCGCTAACAGCTTGTCCTTACCAGTGGCGCGGAATTGACACCCTTCCAATTGCGATTATAGATTGGACCCCAACCCAACTATAATGGCATATTAGGGGTATGTTGGTTAGATAACTATTTCCCATAGTTTCAGTTACAGAATAAGGACTGTCAGATATAGTTATCGAGTCTCAGTAATAGAACTTAGATAGTTCTATAGAATTCAAGACTATCGATACAATCAACTCAGATATAGTACAGAACTTAGCTAGTTCCATCAGATTTAAGAGTGTCAGACACGGTCACTCATGTCATCAGTTACATAATTCATCAGAATTTAGTTATTAGTCATGTTAATTATCAGTAAAATCATGTTATGATGATCTCAAATATAGTTACTATATATTCATTCATGTATTCTCACATTCATATTAGTCATTAGCTAGTATTATTCGTGCATATAACCCCCATGAATTCATCCTACCTTCCATGCATATCAGTATATTCAAAGTACTAATGCATTAGAGCTATGGTATCTTATATCATAGTTTCAGAAGCACGAGCTCCAGAGCATCAGTAGCATTCTAGTCTCAGCAGTCAGAGTTCGCAGTGAGTTCTCATCTCTCAAGGACATGATTATTTATTTATTATCACATTAAGTAATTTATTAGTTAGAGTTAGTTGGGGACATATCCCATCAACTCCTCATTCAGACAGTTCAGTCAGTTAGAGGTTTTCTAGACTATCATGTTAAGACAGTTATTTCAGTTGCTTTGGGTATTTTATACCCCACCCAAATATTATGTTTTTTCAGTTTTGAACCTTATGGCCTTTCGACCATTATTTCTGCATTTATATAGTATGTCATGCAGTATACAGGTACCGATGTCAGTCATAAGTTAGCTTATGGTCCTTTAGGGTTATGGGCACCGTGTAGCATTCCAGGTACCAGATTCGGGGCATTATATGATTGTTGAGACTAAACTGTAATTGTGAGAGAGCTTATCTAACCTGCATACCCCAATATAGACTGATTTGGGGTCCAACCTATGACCCTAGTTAGAAGGGTGTTAGCACCTTGCCACGGCATACTAACAATGCTGGGTCAACCCTAATCTAGCAGGAAGACTCATGAAATATATATATATATATATATATGATGGCTTCAACCCTTGTCTGGAAGGGGGACGACTTACCCTACACTGGCCACATAGTTCTATTATACAGCGACTGCTGCTAAGGGTCAAACCCTCTACTGGCAGGAATACCCCCATCTCTGGATTCTCTTGGTGATGAATCCTGCTCCCAACTGAATCAACACTGAATGGATCACTAGACTGTACTAGGCTTGACTAAAATAACACTAATCGTGTTGACTGATTGAACTAGACCAAGTTTACTGAGTTCTATTACTGACTGAGTACTTACTATTCTTGACCTTTACTGGGACTATTCTATAACTACTGCAACTAAGTAAACAACTAGATTTTAGGTAATAAATACCCTCAGGACTTGATTGCATAAAAGATAAACTCATTTCACAACTTTAGCAACACAACAATAGATTACCATGCATAATTAACTCATATGGACATTTTATCCAACACTTGGGGAGCATGATTAATGCATATGATAATGAACAACACATAAGCATCATGACTATAACTTAAACTTGAAATTTCAAGGGTTTAAAATGGGGATTACATCAATCAACAAACATACTATCTTATGTTCATGAAAAATATAATTAAATCTTGA
Organism: Capsicum annuum; assembly: GCF_002878395.1. Lineage (NCBI taxonomy): Eukaryota > Viridiplantae > Streptophyta > Magnoliopsida > Solanales > Solanaceae > Capsicum > Capsicum annuum. The sequence continues at coordinate 22,529,848 of NC_061120.1, read as the reverse complement.
ATTGAAACCTATACAACAACACAAATATAAATACAACCCAATTTGCATATGTAAATCATGAATCTGAAAACTTGTAGTTTTAAAAAGGGTTCTTGAACACCAATGGTGGAAGGAAATCCAAGGATGAACACCTAACATACCTTGATTTTTTATTTTGTGGTAGTTGTTGTTGAGTTCTTAAAAGTTGAACTTAAATTTGAAGAAACCAGGGCTTGTTTTTTAGGGTGTTTCTTAAAAAATGAGTATATTTGCCCCTTTGGATCCTTAATTTTGTGACATAGGTGGGTCAAGATGGGTGGAAAATGACCTCTTTGCTCTCACAAACCCGTAACTATACCTAGTGAATTGATTAGAGATGCGCCGTATCAATGGGATTGATGCAATCACTGATATGTCACATCGATGGTGTCAACGCAATAGCCAATGCAACGCATCAAGATTGCATTGGCTTGTTAATTTGGTCATCCAAAGATAACTCAAATGATGTATAAAAATTCTAAAACTCACCCAATATAACCTATTGACATCCCTGATCATGAATCAATTTAAAAATCGATAATCTAAGGCCGGAAAGATCATAAATGATGCTAGTGAAATATTGAGGGCAAAAAATAGACTAAGTGTCAATACATGGCTGAAATTTTCTAAGTCTAGGACCTCTTTTAGCATGCTCTATAGGACTGAAATAATTAGGACTTTGTGGGGTCTTAAAATTACAATATACCAAGTCATGAAGTAACCTTATACTAAGGTTTACTTGTCTCAACTATGTGTAACATCTGCAGCTAATTCCATAATAACTAATACAAGTCTAGGCCAAAGTGGGTCAAACAATCCTCTTTTAAGCATCAATTCCATTAATTAGGTATATTATTCCCCAAACTAAGCTAAGATATCTAGTTCGACTTTTAGATGTTAAGTAAGACACATACAAGCCTAAGATAATGACTTTAACTAGAAAAAAGGGTACTTAAGTCAATTCTACCCAAATTACAATTCCAAGAATACCACACTAACCCAATATTCCAACACTAAAACCACATCCATAAGTATCAAATCCATGCTACAATTCAATCTAAACTAGGGAGAAGGTAATAAGAGTCTACAAAGATACAAACATACAATCTTATAGGTCCAAGACCCTCATCTAATTTCCCAAGAAATCAATAATAACGGCTAATATATCCTACTCATAATAAATCCAAAAATTCATATCCACACGTAATACATATCATACATCATCTATGAAGGAAAGTGGACAGAAGCCTACCTCAAGGTCAACCATAAAATCATACTTCAAGCACCACATGCTCGTCTTCAATTCACAATCCTCAAAATTTCATCACACTATCAAAAATATAATCTACTCATCAATATGAGTCTAATGATACCCATATTGAACTATTGTGTCTTGGGCCCAAAAATGATACCAAAAAAACCCAAGTGGGTCCCACGTACGAAAATCGCATTTTCAAGGTCAACCCAATGCACATATATCACCAAGGAATAATAACCCTCAATTAAGGGGTGCAAATAAACAAAATTTGGGGCTAAATCAAGCGCTAAGCTAAATTGGAGTTTGGGTTGAGAATTAAGAAATTCAACAATAAAGCGATGAAATATTACCTTAATCGAGATAATAATCATGATAAAAGATGTTTACTAGGCTCCCTAGACACCCGCAAGACTCAATTTTGAGTTATCGTACCCATTTTGGATTTTAGGCTCTCAAAGATAAAGAGAAATTTCCCAAATTCACGGGCTTTGGGTCTATTTATAGACCATACGGTGAACAGATGTGGTATCCCCATGATAGCAAAGTCAAAAACTTATTTTTGACTCTTGAAACTCATTTGGAACCCAAATAATATGATCCAATAGTTAAATGTAAAGGTAAACCATATTTCAAATCCATCAGAAACATCAAAACTATCATCTAAGAGTTTTTCGGCAAAAAGTGGGGTCCAAACCTATAGTTTCATTTTTCATAAAAATCTGCTCAATAGCCCAAAATAAGTTTGGAAGCCTTGAGACCTGAACCAAGTGTACCCTAGCCTAAGATCAAAGTTTTGAATGCAATGGAAAAGTCAAATTTTAAATCAAAGGTTGTTTCAACAAAATTTGGGTCCCACACTCATATTCTAATTTTTCAACTTTCTAATCAGTTGATCGAAATTAGCTCAGGTGCATTGAAACCCGAATCAAAGGTATACCAAGACTAAAATTGATATTTTAGATTTCCTGGCATAATTAAACTTGGCATCCAATATTATTTCATTGAAGTTTTTCCTTGATAGCCCTTTGGAACCAATTAAAACTTAAGAATAAGGAATTGGTTGTAAAAATGAATTGAACTTCCTAATAACTGAACCGTCGGTCCCAGTAAGTCGTAAATGATTTAGGGCAGCTATTGAGATGTCCTAATAAGGAAAATAAGCCTAAACATGAAAAATAATTGAAAGGATCATTACATGCATACAAAAGAAATACAAATGGTAACTATAAAAAATATAGAGTAATAGCGTAGCGGAATTTTAGATTGGGGTAACTCCCGCCATTGTTAGATTTTATCGAAGTTGTCGATGTTTTCTTTTCAGTTTTGATGAGTATTCTTAGTAGTTAGAATATCCTTGAAGTTGGTGTATTTTACGAGATAAAATTTATGTATTTAGGTACCTAATCCATACTTATACTTTTATACTATTTTTCCATCAAAAAAATTATAGGAATAGTTCCTTAAGGGCATCTGTTTCATCCCTCTAAGATAACAGTTTCTTTTCTTTAAGAAATAGCTTGAGTGGTTTCAGATTAGTGTTAATGGAGTTGTAACTGGTTCAAATAATGAGGACCATTTTCCTACATTCAAAAATGGGAGTGAACTTAGATTCCCCTACTTGGTCTGAATACACAACACAAAGTACGCTTTAAAAGAATCATAATACATGAATTATGGCGATTGTTCCTCTTAGATTAAGCAGTATCTTTCATGTATCACAGTGCATTATGTGTCTAAACTTTAGCACATATTATTTAATGAATAAACTCAATGTTTATTCTAAGTCCAACTTTAGTGACATTTCTCAAAATAAAATTGAATACACACACAGTTATAAATACGAGAAATACCATATAAAATATAGTTTCACCAACATTTGTTGTTACAACAAAAAATTTACATAGTTAAACTAAGTCCCATTGTGACTATATGATCCTTAAATTTCTGCGGTGGCATGCCTTCAATTAAAAGATCATCTAACATCACTTCAATGCTAACGTGTTCAATGACAACTTTCTTATCTTTAATACATTCTGTTATGGCTAGATATTTGATGTTGATATACTTTCTTTGACTATCATTGTTGTTATTGTTAGCCAAAAAAAGAAGCGGTTGAATTATCTTAATATAACTTTAATGGCTTCGACATAGAGTCGATAATTCTCAATCCGTACATGAATTTCGTCAACCATACACCATGTGAGGTTAGCTCAAAAAAAAAAGAAATAAAATTATCCTCCATAGTGGAAATAGTACTCAAATTCTATTTGACACTCCTGAAATATATAGTTTCACCGTAAAATGTATTTAGAAGTTGATTTTCATGAATAAACCGCTAGCAAATTCTGAATCAGAGTAGCCAATAACTTCCAGGTCATCTGATCATTTGTACATAAGCATGTATCCTTTCATCCATTAAAGATATCTTAAGACTTTATTTATAACTCTCTGGTGGTCAAGACATGAATTACTGTGACATCTTCCTAACGTTTCGACAGCAAATGCTATGTCAGTTTTTATACAAATTTGAGCATACATCATATTTCCAATAGAAGGATCATATGGAATGTCTTTTATTTTTTCACACTTAAGATCGTTCTTCGGGAACTGATTAAATTTGAACTTGTCATCCTTTATAGTAGGAGCTACACTTGGTGAACAATCTTTCATTTGAAACCTATCTAAAATTTTATCAATATAGGCTTCTTAAGATAGACCTAAGATACCTTGATGTTTATCTCGATGAATGTTAATGCCAAGACATGAGATGCATCACCCATGTATTTCATATCAAAAGTTTTAGAGAGAAATTATTTCACCTCCTGTATCATTCTCTTATCATAGGATCCAAGTAAGATATCATCCACATAGAGAACTAAGAAAAATATTTCACTCCCACAAACATTTTGATATATATATTGATCCATAATGTTCTCAACTATGTAGAATGAAGAGATAACATTGTGAAATTTTAAATATCATTGAAGGGAGGCATGTTTTAGTCCGTAAATGAATTTCTTTAACTTACATGCCAAATGATCACCATTAGTATAGGTAAAACCCTCAGATTATTTCATATAAACATCTTCTTGTAGATCACCATTGAGAAATGTGGTTTTCACATTCATCTGTTGCAATTCTAAGTCAAAGTGCGCTACTGATGCCTTTTTAATTTTAAAGATTCATTTACATTCAATGATTTTTATACCATTAGGAAACTCGACAAGATCTCAGACTTTGTTACTTTTCATGAAATTCATCTCTTCTTCCATGGAATTATATCACAACTTTTGATTTTTTGCAATTCATGGCTTGTGTAAAAAACTTAGGATCATTTTCAACTCTAATGTAAGATTCCTGCAAATACACAACAAAGTTACTAAGAAGTGCTTATTTTCTTTCTCTTGTAAATCTTCTTAATGTTGCACCAATATTTTTCTAAGGATCATGTTGCTCAACTGGTTGTTCAATAATTTATGGAATCACTTGAATAACTTGATCTACTTGAATATTTTTAGTAGCTTGTGAAATCTCATTGGTTGGTTGTCATCACTCAATTGTACTTGAGGGGTTCTATGTACGACAACCAATCGTTGAATTGAAGTGGAAGGTTGATCTCTAACAAAAATTATATTTTTAATTGATCACTCTTACTAATTAAGTCATTCTTAAGAAATTTTGCATTTCATGAATACACAATTCTAGTGTTATATGATGGACAATAGAATTTATAATTAGACCTTTCAGCATATCCAATAAAATATCCATTAGTGGTCCTAGAATTCTGTTTTGATTCTTGTGAGTTGTAGATTCTTACTTCAGACGGGCATCCCAATACATGAATATGTGTTAACGTCAGTTACAAATTTTTGAACAACTCAATGTCACACTCCTTTTTGGATTGAAGGGTCTTTCCAATTAAACTGATGGTATTGAATAGGAATTATTGTTATTTATAGAGTTACCACTTGAAATTGAGTTATCGTGTTCCAAGTCACTTTTTTGAATCCCTAATCAAAAGAAAATGACTCTTTATTGGTCTAAAAATAAAAAATTGGATAAGAAATTCTGTTGACTGAGGAAAAGGTATGAGACACCCCTCAAGTCCCATGGTTCTATCACAAACGCTTTTATCAACTTATTATCTTGGATAATCTATGTTTGTAGAACTTGATTCGCTCATTTTTAATATACTAATAATATATGTCTATACCTTTTGAATTAAGCCAGTGAAAGTTTTTTTTTTTTTAAATCTTTGTCAAGGTGCATGCTGCATCCTTAAATTATTTTGGAACGTCTCAGAATGATGCATACACCACATTCTTAATCGAGATAAACACTTTAAATGTGTCTAAAACTCATCTAGCATTAAAGGCATTTTTTCATCTCTTATAAGCTCGAGACAATTTTCTTATCCATTTTCACTCTCTACACTCTTTTATTTTAAATTTGCAACGAGTCTTGGATTAATCCGCAACTCCTGTATCTCTCTCTCAAATGGGGTTTTTCTCTCTTTTATTTTCCTTTTTGCGATGGGGTTTAGAATAAATCTGGATCCCATCTCGTTTATACTCACGCTGGATAATTTGTTTAGGTCTAAAAAGAAATCTAGACCCAGATGTTATATGACCGAATTGTCCTATACGAAACTAGTAAAATACTAAAGAAATCTAGACCCAGATGTTATATGACCGAATTGTCCTATACGAAACTAGTAAAATACTAATATAATAAAAGAATCTATTTAAAAATGATCAAAATAGTCTGATGGAAATGACAATATTATACCAGTTGACATTTAAAATGGTGGAAATAATTAAACTGAAACAATAATACTATGTCAATTGTCACAATATTTTTTATGAATTTCAATGTTTTTACATAATTAAAAATTTCTCCAATTTAGTTACCCTTTTCATTAGTTATAATATATAATATTACTACGTAGCTTCATAATGAAAATAAAATATTTCACTAATAGTTAAATTACTAATCATGAATGTGAAGATATCTTAATTTTTCGAGTTGAATGAAAAAATCTGTTATTGTAAAATTCTTTTCTTTTTGATTTCATCACCATAAATTTTGATTCATTGTAACATTTTAGAGTAAATGCATTGTGTTCACCTTAAACTATAAATGAAATTGCTGAGACAAACCCCAACTTAAAGGGGATTCTATTACCCCTCTGGATTAATTAAAACGATATTTTTGGCAACCTTAAGTACCTACGTGACACATACCAGTGCCTACATGGACCTTTAGTATGTTGATTCATGCAGTATGGAACGTATGTGCCATGTAGACCTTAAGGTTGCGAAAATACGGTTTTAATTAGTACAGGGGGTAATAGAGCCCCCTTTAAGTTGGAGTGTGTCTCAGCAATTTCTTTTATTGTTCAGGGTGAACATAGTGCATTTTCTAAAAACTTTAACAATCTTTACACGTCCATTTTAGCTCTCTTGTTTAATGAAAAAGAAAATACAATGAAATTTCACTCTATCCATTTACCTCTAAACTTGACTAAATTTATCAATATGTATAAGCAAGTAAGATAATATAAACATGGAATAAATTAATATATTAACTTAACAAAGTTGGGGTATTTAGTTAAAAGTGACAAAAGAGTTTTAAAATGAGGTATAGGTGATTCAAGTCTTAATAATTGAATGGAAGTGACATAAGAAAGCTGGAAAAGTTTGAGAATAGCTCACAAGTTTTTAAATTACTCTTTGATCCAAATGTTAACCTAATATAACAGGAAACATAAGGAAAAAGGTGCATTTCTCTCTCTTCTCATCCATTGTTATTTTCTCTCTCTTAGCGATTTTTGTTGTTCATTGTTGTTGCTGTTTTATTCATTATTTTCTGCTTCATTATCATCATCTTCTTCATCATTATCATCATCTTCTACTTTATTATCATCTTCATCTTCTTTTTGTTGACCATCTTCTACTTTATTATCATTTTCATCTTCTACTACTGCTATCTGACCAATTTTTTAGGTCAAATATTATTTCGTCTATCACTTTCCACTTTGGCATTACTTCATAGGAAACTTTGATAAGTTAAATTATGATTTTTAGTTAAATTTGTCATCTGAGTAACTGCTATTATGTTGTTTTTTCAACAATACATAGTACACGAATATGACTACAACATAATAGCCATTTGTTTAAGCAAATCACTTATCTGTTGCGATAGATGACCCAACTGTTGCAGCGAAAGACTCATATGTTGAATTCATGTTTATAGTTATATAGTGCGGTAACATAACTCAAACAGATGGGTCATCTATTTCAACATATGTCCCCTCTGTTGCAACAGACTAGTTATTTATTGCAATAGGGTAAATATCTGTTGCAATTGATTGTAACCTATTGCAACAGAACCTGAACTCAATTCTAACAGAGGCGGCATCTGTTGCAACAAGTAAGTCATTTGTTGCAACAGGTTAGTTATCTGCTGCAACAGAACTTAAAGCCGATTCCAACAGACGCATCGTCTGTTGCAATAGGTAAGTCATCACTCGCAATAGGTAAGTTATCTATAGCAATAAAACCTACACTCAATTCCAACAGAAGTGTAGTCTAGTTCAACAGGTAAGTCATTTGTCGCAACAGGTAAGTTATCTATTGCAACATCTTACTCATCTGTTGGAATCACCTTCAAAGGTTCTTTAGTACTGTAACATCTATCCCAATAGGCACTTCATCTATTGCAATGGATGTATAGTTTTTTTCAACATATGATTCACCTATTACAACAGATGACTCATCTATTGAAATCAGCTCTAGAAGCGTAACATGATGTGTGAGCCCATGCTAATACATTTAAAGTTTTTAACTTTATATAATTGTGAAGTCTTGAGCATTTTTGATTATTTTACATTGATTTGGCAGCAAAACTAGAGGAGAGGGGAAACCACAAATAAAAGAAGTAAAAAAACATAAAATCAGAAGCAAATAGAGAGCCAAGTGTGGCTAACGACATCTATGACATGCGGTCAGCCTGGTGATAGGCTGTCACGGATGCCGTCAAGCTTAAACAGAAGATGTAAAGCTATAGGAAGTTTTTGTGTCGGCAATCATGACACACCGTCAAGATCATGATAGGGCATCACCATCGTCATCAACCTTAGGCAGCAGGAGATGAATTTGCAGTGAAGTTGATAACGTCCGTGACAGGCTGTCAAGATCATAATAGGCCATCACAGGCGCCGTCATCTAATCCGAAGAAAATTAAAAACTTTAATTTTATTTCCTTATTTAGGGTTAACTATTTAAAACCTTGTTTTAGTGTTATTTGTTTTTTTTATCCATCATCAATTGACATATTGACAATATACGACTTTTCTCTCTCTCTCTAAACCTATATTTTACTGTTTGCTTTGTGATTTAATTACAAGTTTACTTTTGAGTTCCTTCATTATTATAAATTAATCCTCTCAATTATGAATTCAATTTGTGTGTTTATTTCTTGCATCATAAGTGGCTGAACACCCTTAACCTAGATTATGGGATCTAGGGTTAGGTCATGAAAAGGTGGTAATTAATTACTCAAGGTTTAATAGATGTTAGGATTTCTTGGTAATTCTGAGATTAGAATTTATGTTTGTTGATTACAAACAATAGGCGTACCTACTTTGGTTTGCTTGAGAAAGAAATCATAAACAGTAGGAAGTGAATTATCAACAGAGACTCGGAAAGGCTTCGTTTAATAATTAGCGCTAAACAAGGTTGATTAACCTGAGGTAAAATCTGGCAATGAGTTGAGATTCCCTAAGTCTGAGATGATTAGGAAATTAGACGGTCGAATAGTTCGAGAGACATTTGAACATATAATCGATAAAGATAGCTTTTCATCCTAACCACCGTGAGAACCTGGAGTTAATGGTAACATTTGTCATGTTTCGTAAGCCCTAGTGAACATAATACTGGTTATCTCAAATAATCTTGGTTGCAAACATTAAATTCAAAGTGATAAACAATTATCTATAAAACTTAGACCCCTATTTCATGAAACAGTAAACTATCAGTAAATTATATTGTAAACAACTTGAGTTCATACCTTATTCCCTGTGGGATTTGACCCTAACCTAGTTGGTTTTTATATTGACAACGATCGCTTACACCCATTCAAGAGTATAATTTGAGCGTTATCAAAAATGGCACCATAACCGAGAAATATGGTTGTAAACTGAAAGTTTGTGTGTACTAATTTGTTGTTAGTTAAGTTTCCTTAATTTATGTTTATTTTTTGTTTTTTCTATTGTAGGTACTATGTTGTTTATTCCAAAAACAAGAAGATCCGGAGTACAATTATTACCAATCAATCCAGAACAACAGCTGATAGGAAGAATGACTAAACAACAGAGGGCAAATAGACTAGCCACTTTGGCCAAGGCTCAGGTGAACGTGTAGAATTTGGGTCAACAAGTACATCACCAAAACCCTAATGATGAAGACTTGGGTAATAAGGTATTTCTAAATCCTTAAAACCCAAGGCGAGCTAAGCAAATTGCTGCACCAGTGCAGCAAAATGTCAATAGACACCATCCAACCTGAGGAAGGTATGGTCAACAGCCTATTCAATATGAGGATGATGAAGATGATGAAGGAATGGACGGATATGGTGCAACGGATGCTATTGTTCCTCCACCATTGGCATCGGGTGCAAAATTCAGCATAACAAGCACCATGATCCAACTGCTGAATCTGAAAGAGTTGTTTCGAGGCTTGCCTCGTGATGATCCAAACATGCATTTGGTGAACTTCATCACCATTGGCAAATTTTTTGACAATTCGGGAGTGAGCCAAAATGCGATCAGGTTGAGATTATTTCCATTATCTCTGTCTAGAGAGGCAACAATGTGGTTAAATGAGCTAGCGCTCAATTCTATAACCAATTGGAGACAGTTGACAGAGGCATTCCTAGAACGGTTCTTTCCACCCTCCAAGAGGGTATAGCTTAGGGACAAAATCAGTAACTTTAAATTGCTTCCAACTAAAGCATTGCATGAAACCTAGGAGAGATTTAAGAAGAAGCTGGCTCAATGTCCGAATCATAACATGATAGAGTTTCACTTGATGAAGACTTTGTAAAGAGCTTTCAACTCTGTGCCAATGACAATTGTAGACAATGTTGCAGGTGGTTCATTCATTGACCTCTCTTTTTGGGTGTTTTAGACATGCTGAATAGAATGACCCAGCAGAGTCAGGCTTGGCATACTAGGGATTTTGCGGTGGCTACTCTGACTATTTTTGGTGGTATGACTTTGGAGTAGGGTAGAAAGAATGAGGAGTGAGATCAGGACCTAGCCCACTTATAAATGCAGATGGACATTCTGACTAAGCACTTACTGTCGGCAAAACCAAAATGGTTAAGGCTATGGAATCTTAGGGTACTGTGGCTATGAGTGCTAATGCAAATGCAAAATATATGAGTAATCAGGAGGGTTTTGAGGAAATAGCCAAATGAACAAAGGTCAGAACCTTTATGATAAGCTTGATTATAAAGATAGGGAGCAGGGACATTAGAGAAGCAATAATGATAGGAGTGGTTTGTATGTTCCTCCTGGAAGTCTAGATGCTGCAATAACTAGCTCGGGAAAGATGTCCAAGGAGGACATAATGGAAAAGTTGTTGAAAGGAGTAGAAGCTACCAACTCAAGGGTAACTACTATGAAGAGTGAATTCTCTACCCTCAGTCAGTTGGTTAGCTCACACGCTGCTTCTATTAAGAAGTTGGAGCAGCAGATAAGTCAACTTTTTGCTACACTGAACTAGAGAAAAAGTGGTACCGAACCTAGTGATACAGTTCAAAATCCACGGAATGATGGCTCATGCATGGAAATTACCACTCAGAGTAGTAAGCTATTACTTGGCCCTTCTGTAGGAAAATCTATAGAAAATGAAGTAAGAGTTGATGAACCCAAAGAAAGTAATCCAGTGGAGCCTGAGAAGCTGAATAGTTCTACTGATAATTTGGAGAAAGAAGAGGAAGTGGTATTAAAGACTATCCATAGACCACCACCTCCCTTTCCTCAAAGATTGAAGAAAAAAGTCGAGGATGCAAAATTCGGGAAGTTCATGGCAATGCTCAAGAAACTGACAATTAATGTGCCTTTAATTGAAGCACTAGAGCAAATACCTAGCTATGCAAGGTTCATGAAAGGCCTCATTACGAAGAAGAGAAAGGTCAGCAGTGAGCAGGTGGACAATCTCCACCATTGCAGTGCGGTTTCCACACGATTCTTAGTGCAAAATAAGTCTTACCCAGAAGCGTTCACTATTCTGTGTAAAATTGGATCTCTGTATGTTCCAAAGGCATTATGTGATTTGGGTACCAGTGTGAATCTGATGCCACTGGCTATATATAAGAAGCTCATTTTAGAAGCTCCTACACCTACTAACATGTGACTCATAATGGCAGATAGGTCGATAAAGTGGCTGGTTGGAATTTAGCATGATATGTTGGTGAAAGTGGTAGACTTTATTCTTCCTACTGATTTTATGGTATTGGATTGTGATGTTGACTTTGAAGTACCTATTATTCTGGGTAGGTCATTATTAGCAATAGGAAGAGTAATAGTGGACATGGAGTTGAACGAGCTTAAATTTAAGCTCAGTAAGAAAGAGGAAAAAATCAAAATGCATCAATCCATGTCACAATAAAATGATATGAATGTCTTCTCAATCGTTGAATTCTTCTATGATAATGGAAAAGGGGGATCAACAGGTTGGTTTGGCAAAGTTTGAGTAGTCAAGATGACCCAGTCATGCTACAACAGTAAATCAGGTGCTATTGGGAGGCAACCTAAAGTTTTTTATGTTTAAACAAGTGTTTTTAATTATTACAATTAGGATTTAGTATAGAGAAGGTGGAAAAGTGGAAAGGTCAACTGGAAGGTCATGACGACATTCGTGACAAGCCGTCACAATTGTGATAAGCTATCATGAATGCCGTCAGCTAGAACAAGCTTGGGGAATTCTCTGACTAAGGGTGAAGATGTTCGTTACAGGCTATCATAATCATGACAATCCATCACGAATTGTCATCAACCCAGAGCCTTAAAATCCAAAAACTGGGCCTAAATTTAAGCGAATCTGACCCGACCCAATCGTGAACCTTTGTAAATTCCCACTGATTTTAACTTCTTTTTCTTTAGTATTTCTTTCCTTAGTTAAAATATTTCCCATCCCTTGAAAAAACCTACCAAGAAAGTAGTAACTAGAAAATCACTTTTCCTTTGGTGTGTGATTTTAGTTTAACGGCTCTATCAGGTATACTCTAATCTAACTCTTCTCTTTTCTGATAATGTATGATGAATGAAAGATAACCTAATGTCCCCAAGATTCTTGAACTAATTTCAACTTGGAAAATGGCTAAAAACGTACCTAGGGTTTGTTGTAAAAGCCAAAGGGTTGAAACGATAGCTCACGATTAGAATTCAAGTAAATCATGAGCAAGAATGGGGACCAAAAATTTAGTTGAAGTCAAAAGTGGGTCCTAATAAGTGTGAAGACATCCATTATAGGCTATCACTATCGTGATAGCTTATCAGGAATGTTGTCAAAAGATGACAAAACTAAAGTTGGTTCTGGACAGAGGTGACGACAATTGTGATGGGCTATCACAATTATGATGGCCTATCATGAATGTCATTAGAAAGTGTAAATATTTTTTGTGTTCTATCTGAGGTTGACGACAACCACGATAAGCTATCATAGTTATGATGGCTTGTCACGAATTATCGTCACACCTGGGGCCTAAAACATAAATGAGCTTAAATGATTAATGTACGTGTGTTTGTGATCTTTAGGGTTGACTAGTGCTCTTCTAATGTCTCTAGGTACTTTAAAATGGCACCAAAAAGAAAGAGTCCCACAGAACTAAAGAATGCGGCCAAAGATAATGTATGTCAAAATCTCATCGATAAGGAATCTGACTATGAGGAGGAGGAACCCTTGCTCAGGAAGAGAAAAAAGCAAAGTCCAAAGAAAACTCCACAAATTGAGGTGAAGGACACTGATGATACTGAGTCGACCACAACTTCTGAGCAAGAGGGGTCTGAAAAGGGTGATTCTGAATAGCATGAGTCTAAACATACTAACTCTGATGAAGGGGATCAAGAAGAGTCTAAAGAATCTGAGTCTGAGGGAACAACTTCTGGGTCCCCATCCACTGAGCAACAAAATAATAAAGATTCTCCACCTCAAAGGACTCTTATCTAGTGTAAGAACCCGAAAGTGAGGAAGAATGCTAGATAGAAAATCCCTACAGCTAAGGACATCTACATTACTGGGCTGCAAAAAACTGACAGAAGGAATGCGAAGAGGCCAATCCAAGAAGAAAAGATGATCATCATAAAAGGGTTGAGCAGATACCCTGAAATGGAGAAGAAATTCTAGGAATATGGCTTAGGATGGACTACAGAAGGGGGAATTCATTTTGTCCCGCACTAATTTAGGAGTTCTATGCGAACTATTAAGCTAGGTTGGAGAACATGTGCAAACTAGGTGAGAAAGTAGCGGATTAGCCTCTTCTTGATAGAGTTTGGGTGAGGGGTATAATATTTGATGTTTCGGTCAGGACCATCAACAGATTCTTACATGGCCCCAACTTCATGTCTCAGGCCTCCACACCATTATTTTATGCTTGGATAAAGAATAAGGAAAAGCAATGTCCTTGGTTAGCCAACATCATAGCTGAAGGAGAACCGGCTTGGGTAACAAACCCAAATGAGAGAATCTATAAGTCCTCATTGACTTAGGAGGCAAGATTTTTATAGGGCATAGTGCGAATATGGCTAATGCCTACTGAGGGAGATAATATTCTGGGCGATTACTGAGCTATTTCCTAGCAATCTTAGTGCAGCAGCTTCCCTTTAACATTGGGGAAATCATTGTGGATGAGATAAAGATAAGGATGTCAAGGACTGACACTGCTTATCCTTTTCCTTATTTTGTTACAGAATCATGAAGAGCTACTGGGGTGTGAAAAATTGTAAGAGTTGATAAAAATTTTCATGCTCGGAAGACTCACAACCTCATTCGGTTTGATGAGGTGCAGCCAGGACATAGGCTTGATAGAGGTGTACAGGTAGCAGCGGATCTTCCGGTTATAGATGCAGGAGCTGCACGTAATATAGATGTATAGGATTCTTCAGCATAGGCAGCTTTAGTGCCTGAGATTAAAGCCAGCCCCTCAGTTTCTCTAGCAACAATAGGTTCTACATTTCATCCGATTGATATCAGGAAGGTGGCTAAGAAAGACAAGTGGTGCGAGGCACAACTACATGCCTTCGCCAAACAGTTCGCTGCTGCTGTGGATAAAAGAATCAAGGCTGCACTAGAGCCCTTTGTGACATTGCCTACGAGAGTTGCAGATTTGGAGAACAAATTCGATGCCCAGGTAAAGGAGATGACAGTTGCTAATCTTGCTGCATTCAGGGTTGTATTGAATAAAGTAAAGGCAGATGTTGGGGTGTTGTAGAAACACTAAATTATGATGCCAACAGGTCCGGTTGTGGAAGAATTAGAGGAAGAAATTCCTATACTTGATCTCACTGCAAACTCCCCAATGAAAAAGAAGAAAACTGGGGAAAAGAAGGACAAGAATAAGAGAGAAGAGTTGGATAATTAGGAAAAAAGAAGAGTAAAAAGAAGGTGAAAAATAAGGCTGAGAAGGAGGAGGTAAAGAAAGCATGATTGGAGTTCCTGGCTGATACTGAGAAATAGGATGCAACTATCAGAGCTAGGGCTGCAGGTGTTCATCTATAAAGGCTCCAACCACCATAAAGCCAAATGCTCCTGATGGAGAAAAGACAGCAGATGATGCAGTAGCAGGGTCGAAGACCCAAGATGTATGTGCTTGACTGTCTTTAAGTATACCCTAACCCTTAGTGCATCATATTTTTTATTTTAAGTTGAGGGTTTAGGGTAAATTATTGTTGTAACATATTTTGTAGATAATTAGGAGTATTACAAGTACTAGAGGCAGTTAGCTTATTCTGTGATTTAGTGCCTATCCAGTTGTCTGATCTATTGTGTACTATGTGAATTCCATACATTGTGACCACTGTGTATCTTTTTGTGGCGTTAGTATAGCAAATGAATAACCTGTGTTAATCAAATACATGAACTGAATAAGTAGTGATATGCAAGATTCTTGTGTGCTATATGTGTGTATGGTCTTACTCAGTTCCCGTTGTGCATTGAATCTAAAACTTGCCCTGTTAGTCGTGCCATAGTCATAGGATAGGTGTTAGGAAAGAATCATAGGCCGTTTTTGCATATTTGCCCATTTTAGCCTAAATGACCTTCCCAATGTGAATAATATCCCTTGATCCTTGTTTGAGCCTCAATATCCTATTTCTTTCTTTAACCCCTTTCACCTTTCCATTTACATCACAACGAACCTTGGATACTGTGCACCTTAACTTAGGAAAATAACCTAAGTTGAGGGTGGCTATTATAGGGGTGCGTGATGCAATCTGTGTATGAAGAGAGGTAGAATAAGAAGGATGAATAAAAAGTTAGGTGCAGTGAAACAAAAATAAAAAAAGAGAAAACTTTGTGAAAAATGATAAAAAGATATTCTAATAAATGAAAAGACCACATCCATCTTAGCATGCATGATCAATAACAGAGGGATGAAAAGAAGGGTTAAGATTTGAAACCCCGAGAGTTTAATGTAGTGTCAAGGAGGCATAGTCACTATGAAATATCCATGAATATCATACCAGCCCCTAGCCTACGTTACAAGCTTAAAAAAATCCCCATAGTGATACTAACTGACCTATTTGAACACTTGGGTACTGACTATAAGGGCAAGCCTATGGAATTTGATGTGCAATGTTGGAACTTCATTCTGAGAGTGAGTCTTGTGCTTATCTCTGTGTTTATAAATTCTGATATGAGTGAAAAAAGGACTTCTTTGTTGCGAGGGCACACTAGGTATGTTGCTAATCCTTGTCTTGTTCGGATAATTATGATTTGGGTGTGTCCTGGGTTGTTATTTCTAGAATTTTTGCCATATCTTGATCCTTGTGAGTTGCATAGGTGTTTTCAATAATAAACACAGTTGCTCTTATTTTGACTGACCTTGGAGATAGTGTATGTATTTTGAATTGATATGAGCAGTTAGCTGCCAAATTATGCTTTGAATACTCTTAGTTATGTTATGGTTACTTGAGGAAAAGCAATTGCTTAAGTTGAGGGTGTTGATGTGTGAGCCCATGCTAACATAATTGAAGTTTTTAAATCTAAATAATTGTGAAGTCTTGAGAAACTTTAGTCGTTTTTGATTATTTTACTTTGATTTGGCAGAAAAAGTAGAGGAGAGGGGAACCATAAATAAAAGAAGCAAAAAAAATGAAATCGAAAGAAAATAGAGAGCCAAGTGTAGCTGACGACATCCATGATAAGCCGTCAGTCTGATGATAGGCTGTCATGGATGCTGTCAACCTTTAATAGAAGATGTAAAGCTGCAGGAAGTTTTTATGACGACAATAATGATACGCCATCAAGATGATGATAGGGCGTCACCATCTTCATCAACCTTAGGCAGCAGGAGATGAATTTTTAGAGAAGTAGACGACATCCCTGATAGGCCGTCAAGATCATGATAGGCCGTCACGGGCGCCGTCATCTAATCCAAAGAAAATCAGAAACTTTAATTTTATTTAATTATTTAGGGTTAACTATTTAAACCCTTGTTTTAGGGTCTTTAGGGGGGTTTGATTTATTTTATCCATCATCCATAGACATATTGACAATGTACGACTTTTCCCTCTCTTTCTCTCTAAACCAATATTTCAGTGTTTTCTTTGTGATTCAATTACAAGTTCGCTTTTGATTTCCTTCATTATTGTAAGTTAATCTTCTCAATTATGAATTCAATTTGTGTGCTTATTTCTTGCATCATGAGTGGCTAAATACCGTTAACCTAGATAATGGGATCTAGGGTTAGGTCATGATAAGGTGGTAATTAATTATGCAAGGTTTAATAGGTGTTAGGATTTCTTGGTAATTCTGAGATTATAATTTACGTCTGTTGGTTCCAAACAATAGGCGTACCTACTTTGTTTTGCTTGAGAAAGAAATCATAAATAGTAGGAAGTGAATTATCAATAGGAACTTGAAAAGGCTTCGTTTAATAATCAGCGGTGTAACAAGGTTGATTAACCTGAGGTAAAATCTGGGTAGTGAGTTGCGATTCCCAAAGTCTGGGAGGATTAGGAAATTAGACGCTAGAATAGGTCGAGAGACATTTGAGCAGATCATCGATAAAGATAGCTTATCATCCTAACCACCATGAGAAACTTGAGTTAATGGTAGCATTTGTCATGTTCCGTAAGCCCTAGTGAACATAATCCTGGTTATCTCATAAAATCTTGGTTACAAATATTAAATTCAAAGTGATAACCAACTATCTAGAAAACTTAAACCCCCATTTCAGGAAACAGTAAACTATCAGTAAATTATATCGTAAACAGCTTGAGTTCACACCTTATTCCCTGTGGGATTCGACCCCAACCTAGTTGTATTTTATATTGACAACGATCGCTTGCACATATTCAAGAGTGTAATTTGAGCGTTATCATAACATAAATCCCAACAGGTAAGTACTCTATTGCAACTGATCACTTATCCGTTGCAACATATTTTTCACTTGTTGCAACAAATTCCACATCTTTTGGAGTTTTTGTTATGGCGCTATGAAATCACTACTAATTTTATTAAGATATCAAAATTAACATTTTTTAACAAATGACTTTATTTAGGTACCACTAATGGAGGGATCAATAAAAATAAGGGTGGATTGTCACTTTCAATGGATCAAGAAGAGCAATCGATATGTAGGTCATTGATAGTGGGGTAAAATTCTAGAGACGATAGCTATGACAGTCCAAAGTGATATTTCGTATGATGATTTTGTGAACTTAATGATCAGCTATTATGGACTGAATTTTGAACCGAAAGAACTCGTCATTATATGCACAGATCCTTTAGAAATTAGAGTGTACTAACTTTCAAGATAACCAATCAGGTTCGGTTGCATGCTTATGTGATTCAGCTAGGCCGGTGTTAAAGGTCTATGTGGTTGAAAACATGAGAGAGAATGAGAACCAAAACGTACAAGAAGTACAACAACAATACATCTTTGATGATAGGTTGGACGATCTAGACATGAATATTCCAGATGATGATCAAACACCAACGCCCATTGTTGCGAGCAATACGGTGGGAAGTTCTTCTCTATTGACACAGTTTGGAAATCTACAAGATGATGAGTTCGGATTTTACAAGGGAATGTCATTCAAGGATAAGAAATAACTTTCTAGTTCTTTGTTTACTACTTGCGTGAAAAAAATTCAGAATAATAAAGGTGATTAAGTTGAGCAAAATCTTTTGCATCAGATGTGCTAATCCGAATTGTAACTGGTGGTTGAGAGCCATGAAGTACTTATGTTTTGACAGATTTGGCATTCATAAGTATGTAAAGTATCACATATGTGGTTCAGAGAATATTTTAACCTAAAATCCTTAAGCCACAGTAAAGGTCCTCGGTGAGTATTTCAAGAATAGATTCCCGGATGGAAAAGGCCCTTCTATAAGGGATATGGCCAATCAACTCCTTACGGAATTAGGTGTCATGGTCAGTTATTGGATGATAGATATCAACATAGCCATGAATTTGTTAAAATTTCCTTCATCTTGTTTCTTCTTTAATTAATGTGGAAATGGGGTGGTGGCCTTGGTATTTCAACTGTAGCAAATTTTAACTCCTTTTTTATGCATTTCTCCAGTCACTAACATGCTTCGGCTATGGTGGTTTCTCCACTTCTGCACTCTTCTTTTTTGAACCTCCCAACTCTACAGGCACCACTGAAGATTCATCAACCATCTCTCAATACATTTCAACCACATTTGTATGAGAGGATGCTCCCAATCCTGGACTAGATAACATCTTACCTCTCCAAGTGGTAATAGCCATACACGATCCATCAGTCCTTGGATTCTGAACTGTATTACTTAGTCGAGTCCCATTCTTTCTTTGGTTGAATGTTATGGATAATTGGCTCATCTACTGCTCCGGTTATTTAATAGCAGTTGAGTACGAATTTAAGACTTAACTTAAGAAAGATTTGTCACTCTTCATTGTATTCACCCCAGAATTGGTCACCTCAACTCCCTTTAAAATTTTCTCCATCGTGTCTTTCATAGACATTTTGCCTAAACTGGTGGCAGCATTATCACGGCTTCCAGGAGGTAAATATAGCCTACTCCTGTCAATTTTATTCTTCCAATCTCCTTTATGGTTCCAACCTTGGTTTCCTTGACCACTGGTTATGAAAGCCCCCTGGTTATGCAAATAGGTATCCTCTTCCTCGGTATTTGATTCATCTTCCTTACCGTGGAACCCCACAACTTTTACCTTTTCTACATTCCCTTATAACATATGTTTCATGAGCAGATACATCTGGGTTTTCATATGAGCCATATCCTAGTCAGACTCCTCTTCATTCCTATATTGCTCTGCTGATATTACACTAGACTTAGTATTGCTTGCTACCACAAAAACTCTGGTATGCCAAACTCTACTTGTCATAGTCATTCTTTCTAACATATCCGCAACCTCATTAAAGTTGAACTCTATAAAAGCTCCTCCTGAAGCATTATCCACCATTGGCTTTGTAAGTGAGTTCAAAGCTCTGTAGAATATTTCGATCAAGTATTCATCAGTCATGTTATGGTTTGGGCATTGATTCAACTTATTTTTAAACCTCGCCCAAGTCTCATGCAAAGCTTCATTAGCCAATTACCTAAAGTTGCTAATCTCATCCCTCAATTGTAACATTCTAGAGGGCAGAAAGAACATTTCTAGGAAAGCTCCTTTCAATTGCCTCCAGTTTGTTATAGAATCAGGAGTCAGCTAATTCAACCACATAGTTTCCTCTCCAGACAAAGACAGTTGGAACAATCTCAAATAAATAGAATTTTTTCCCACTCCAGGATTATCAAATGAATTATAAATATTGATGAAATTCAAAAAATTTAGATTTGGATCATCACCAGGTAATCCACCAAAGAGTCCTTTCAATTTCAGTAGCTGGATCATAGTACTGGTGATGTTGAATTTCACCCCAGGAGCAAGTGGTGGTGGAATGATTTCCCCTACAGATCCAACTCCATCTAAATCATCCTCATCGTTGTCAATATCAAACTGCACAGCTTGGTGGTCTAGTCTTTCTCTGAATAGACGATTTCAATTTACAGGTGAAAATACTCCCGTTGCACACCTCATATTAGCTGGGTCAATTAAATCATCATATCTCAGGACCTCTTCATCTAGATTAGGTACCTAACCTAGGTTATCTGTATTTTTTTATTTAATTAAGAATTAGCCAAAGCGGCTAATCTTTCAGCTTCCTATTGGTTAGCCATTCTTTCAATGAGATGAGGTTTAGGATTGAAGGGTAATAATGGTTCTCCTGAACTTTTGGTTTGTGGCATAAAAAATAATGTGCCTGTAACGAACAAAAACAAAAAATAAATGTAAATTAAGGAAACTTGACTAATAGTCAACTAACACACATAAACTGAATCAACAACCGTATTCCCCGACAACGACACCAAAATTTGATACGCCCAAATTACAACTCTCTTACAAGAGCGTAAGAGGTCGTTGTCAAATATATAACCCAACTAGGTTGGGGTCAAATCCCATAGGGAATATGGTGCTAATTAAGTTGTATGTAGATTAGTTGACTTTTAATCATTCGTTTTCGTAAAACAGAAAGGGAGAATTTGTTTCAATTCACAAATTAATGGTTTCAGTTTAACAAGTTGAGATATGTGTAGTAGTATTTGAATTTAGAGATATAGCAAGCTAGGGTTATGTCCACGTCGTAGTTTTCAATACTTTCTAACTATGGGCTTTATGAATACATACATGTATCATGCTTACAGAAAAACATATTTTATTTAATAACATAATCCTAGTGTTTCTCAACCATCAAGGACTAATTCACTTTAGTTCTCTTGAATCAAAAGTGTTTACAAAAACAATATGAAATCTCCAAGTAGTTAATCCTGTTAATGCATTAACATAAGAAATAGGGGTTGGAAATCCTATTTTCTAATCACTACTCGCTTTTCCGAACCTCAACCTTTCTATCGAACAAGTTGATTTTTAAGGCACATCCTCTATGTTTTCACCCATGAGAATTCAAGATAAATGAAGAGGAGTATGATATAAGCATATCAATACAACGCTCTTACAAGAGTGTAAGTTGTCGTTGTCAAATATATAACCCAACTAGGTTGGGGTCGAATCCCACAGGGAATATGGTGCAAATTAAGTTGTATGCAGATTTGTTGACTTTTAATCATTCATTTTCATAAAATAAATAGGGGGTTTGATTCAGTTCACAAATTTATAGTTTCATATTAACAAGATGAGAGATGTGTAGTATTTGAATCCAGAGAAATAGGAAGCTAGGGTTATGTCCGCCTTGTAGTTTTCAATACTTTCTAACTATGGGTTTTATGAGTTCATACATCCATCATGCTTACAGAAAAATGTATTGCATTTAATAACATAATCCATGTTTTTCTAAACCATCAAGGACTAATTCACATCAGTTCTCTCAAATCAAAAGTGTTTAAAAAAATAATACAAAATCTCCAAGTAGTTAATCTTGTTAAGGCATTAACCTATGAGTAGGGGTTTGAAATCTTATTTTCTTATCACTACTCTCTTTTCTGTAAATCAACCTTTCTATCAAACAAGTTGTGTTTTAAGGCATATCCTCTATATTTGCAACAACGAGAATTCAAGATAATTGAAGAGAGTATGATGTAAACAAATCAATACATGATGAATTCAAAAACCCAAAGTAATAGATTGTATGATACAAGGCTTCCATACCCCTAACTAATAAACTTAGCTACTCATGAATAGAAAGGAAATAACAATAGAAATATTCATCATACCAAAAAGTGAACCCAATTTTTGGTGGAGAAGGAATTGCGTTTCTCCCTTAGTGCCAAGCCACCACTCTCCGTGCAAAAATAATATAGAATAATGAATAATCCATGACTTTTTAGCATCAAGTAGTTTTAATAACTTTTCCCTCATAATTTCCTTCTAAGTCCCTAGACTAACTCTAAATTATAAATTAGTCTTGGACATAGTTTGTAGGTTCCATATTTGGTCAAGACTGCTACTCTCTCTTATGTCATATGACATCCACATTCCATAGTCTCATTATCTCCCCATCTACCTCATTAATACCTGAAACTATGCTAATCACATCATTTAGCTCAATTGCATAGAAGTAGAGTATAAACATAAGAAACTTGACGCTTTATTCTCCAAACTTAGCTAAAATATGGGTAAGTTATGGTGCTTAGGACTATAAATACACCTAAGATCACCACCCCCACACTTAAAGATTTGTTCTTCCTCGAACAACTTATCAATTATTCATACTACACAATTCTTAACACCCACGAAGGAAAAACAAGATGCTCAAATAGACTCACACAACAATTATGAATAAGAAGTAAATTCATGGATCATTACTAGAGACAACCTACCCTCAAGAATAGACTCATTAAGTTGGCAAATTTATGCATACCATTTATACAAAGAAATCATATAACTTACCCAACCTTTATCAACCATGTGCCCTCACAACAAGAAAGTTACCCATAATCACTCACAATCATGAAAATTCTAACAAAATGGGTACAAGAATAAAGTTACGCTCACTCTCACAAAAAAATCCCAAATTACCACTGATGACATATGCTTTCCATGAGTGTAATGCTCCACTGATATCAGAATGCTAAGATTAGAATCAAATAGGTCTTTTATGGATTGTAATGCAGGCTAAAGAATGGGTAGAAACTATTTTGGCCAAAAATAGTGACTATCTTCCCAAATCGCTTTAATACACTACATTATGAAGCTAAGACCAGTTTTTGACAACCAATTTACACCACTTTCATCTATCCATATCTTTTGTTTTCACCCCATCCCATTAAACTCAATTAATAACACTATGGTGGGGAGTATGTAACCCTTTTAAATATTTTTTGCACCCATTTCACGTTACGCAACCCTATGATAGCCACCCTCAACTTAAGCGATTTCCCTTAGTTGAGGTGTAAAATGTCCAAGAAGGACCAGGGCCAAAACAGGTTCATTGTAATATGTCCGGGATAAAATTTGAAACTTTTTCAAAAATTATAGCTACTCCTAACCACATCAATTGCTCACGCCAATAACTAGACATTGGGGCATCAATTTTACCTTTTTTCTTTTATTGTCAAACTCCTAACTTAAATTGATTTTACATTAAAGCAATTAGGAGCTTTTGGACTAAATTACAGTCTATTAAAGAATGGGTTAGGATACATATGAGGTTAAGAACAAGCTAAAGGCTCAACGGGGCTAGCTAAGATGATGTGCAAAGGTAGGTCAAAAGAAGCCATGAACAGTGACTATCAAAGAAATGCCTAAATTATCTCCTAAAATCATAATCTTTATTTCACTTTGCACACACACCTGAAAAGTTCTAGCATTAGTTGCAATAAGAAATATACAATAGTCTTACACACTCATGGAACATGGTCAACTCAAGTAGGAGCATTATAGATTCTCGACCCAATAATTAAATGAGTTAAATAAAACCAACAATCAAAACAAAAGTCACAATTAGATCCTAGGTGTTTCAAATGTAATGATTCATCATATATTTATGTTATAATGTCATGTGATCCACAAGAACACTTAAACGCAAGTAAATGACTAATATTCTCTTAAAACGATCGTCATCCATCCATCATCGAGAAAAACACCTAATTATGACTAAATCAAACAAACATCTAACAAGAAATAAAATAAATAAAATAACAAATCCTATCACAGAAGTATACTCAGGAGAAAGTCCTATTTTCTTAATAAATAAGTAACAAAGTAACCAACCATTCCACACTTAAGCTAAGAATTGTCCCCAGTGCAAATAAAAAGATAAAGAACTTGGCTAGTAGTACTCCTCATCCATATTAGGAGTCATTCCACCTGCATAGAGATCATCATCAAAGCCATTTTTCCTGTATTCATCACATCATCAACATCAGCCCCACATAATGAAACTAACTACAATTAAGATAAATGTGGTAAAGTTACCACCCCACATTGATTTGTTAGTATAAAACAATTAAGTGTTATTTTCGGGTACTCAGACTTCACCGACATAAACTTTGATATTGTGCACCAACATTAGTCACAATACAATTCACCCACTTCAATTACACCAATTTTACTTCAATGAAACAATTTTTGAACAAAGTTATGCCTTAGAGCTACAACAAATCAATATACACAAAAACCTTCACTTTCACACGATTTAACCAACACCATGTTCCATCAAGTAAGTTGTGAAATAATGGCCACACAACTAAACTACGTTAGTCATGAATAATTCAATCACATTCAAAAACTCAAAGTACTAAAGCAATGGTATAGACTACAACAATGATGTTTATCTTCCCAAGATGCTCAAAACCTCTCTTTGACATAGCCATGACAAGAATTTAATACATAATCCTCAAGAAATCAATTTAAAGCTGCAACATAAAGTCACAACACCTAAGCATTAAGAAAAGAAAACTTACCTTGAAGATGGAAAATTGAAGAAAGAGAGTGGATGTTCTTAGGTTTTGAAAGTTTTAAAGAAGCTTGTGGGACAAAGAGTGTGTTGAAGGTATGGTTTGTGGTGAAATAAGAGAGAATTTAGGGATTTAGTTGAAGTTGGAGTCTATTTAAAGAATGTAATCTGGGTCAGGTTTACTCGGTTTGAGGTTGAGTGGTATGTTGAAATGTGTTGGGTATGCGACGTACAATGAATGGCACATGTTTAAGTGTGCGTCGTATATGGCATTGCAGAAGTAAAATAGTGAGCCTATGTGATATGGTTGGCTTCGCACATGTTATCGCACAAGGGTAAGTATATGGCACCAAATTTGTCGCCTATATTAGACAATGCGCTGTACAAGTAATCGCCTACCTTAGGCAGTGAACTTATGCCTTATGTAAGCATCGTATAAGCCACCACCTAACCATATGTCTGCATCGCCTAAGGTATCACACAAGTTGAATTAAGCGCCGCATAGGCAGTTGCCAACTTACAAAAGTGAGGGTGTGCAGTTGGGTATGCGATACATAAGCTATCGCCTAAATCAAGGTGTGCGCCGCACAGCCTGATGCTCAAGTTAACTTAGGTTCCGTACAACGTAACACCTATGTGAGGCAATGAGCTTAGGCTATGTCTTAGTCCACACCTTTTCCATGGCCTATGTAAACTTAGGCACCACACACCCTGTAGTACACTTAAACTTGGATGCCATGCACCCTATTCTTTATATAAAGCATTGAAAAAGGTCTATACCGCAGAAATTTTGAAGTTGAATTAACATAATTCGAGTTACAACTCTAACATGAATCATGACTCAAGCCTTAACATTTGACCAATCCAACTTACCTTTAATGTTCCCATTACTCCTAAACTTACCACCGTTGATATGGCTCAATTCCAAACCAAATTTGGTACCAATCACCTCCTCAGTACTCCATGCACCTACACTTAAGCATAAATAACTAAAAATAATTAGAAGGATGGGTTGCCGACCACCAAGCGTCGTAGTTTTGGTTGAGGCTCGACTCTTATTTTTGTATTTTTATTTAACATGATAAAATGAGAATAAAATTATGGGTTTCCTCAAATGCAGCACCTGATTTAATGTCACGGCATAACTCAATTATCTTGACTACTCAGGCTTCGTCAAGATACATCGATGATACCATTTGTACCTCATTTTCATAGAATACATCAATGATCAAGAAAACACTCATCTTCTTTTGTTGTTTTATGGATTTACACACTTCAAAACTAACCTCTTTCCTGTTGAGCCTAAATTTCAATGCATTCAACTCTAGGTCAACCAATACTCTCCCAGTTGCTAAGAACAGCCTGTCTAAAATTACAGGTACTTCAAAGTTCACTTCGCAATCAAGAATTACAAACTCAATAGAAAATATAAAATCGGCCACCTTTACAAGTACATCATGTAGAATCCCAACCGGCCTTTTCACTGATCTATCCGCCATTACAAGTCGCATGTTTGTGGGTCTGGGGTCTCCCAAATCCAACTTCCTATAAACATCAAGTGGCATAAGAATGATGCTAGGTTCTAGATCACATAAGGCCTTAGCAAAATCCAGAGACCCAATCGTACAAGGGATAGTGAATGCTCCCAGGTCTACCTTCTTCTGCACCAGTAACCATGTAGAAATAGCACTACAATGATGGAGATTATCCACCGATTTGTATCTTACCGGTTTTTTCTTCGTAACAAGATCTTTAGTAAATTTAGCATATCCTAGCATCTGCTCAAGTGCTTCAACTAAAGGCACGTTCACTATCAATTGCTTCAGCATAGCCATGAATTTGTTAAACTTGCCTTTATTTTATTTTTTCTTTAATCATTGTGGAAATGGAGGTGGTGGCCTTGGGATTCCAGCTGGAGAAACTTTTACCTCCTTTCTTATGCCTTGCTCCATATCACTAACTTGCTTCAGCTTAGGTGGTTGTTCAACTTCCACACTCTACTTTTTTGAACCTACCAATTCCACAAGAACCATTAATGATTCATCAACCATCTCCTAATATATTTTGACCACATCAGTATGAAAGGATGCTCCCAATCTTGGACTAGATAACATCTTACCGCTCCCAGTGGTAATAGACATACACGATCCATCTATCCTCAGATTCTAAACTATATCACTTGGTAGAGTCTCATTCTTTCTTTGGTTAAATGCTATGGACAATTGGCTCATCTGCTGCTCCAGTTGTTTAACAGTAGTTGAGTGCAAATTTACTAGTTGAATCATGGAAGATTTGTCACTCTTCATCGTAGTTATTCCAAAATTGGTTACCTCAACTCCCTTTAATAGTTTCTCCATCATGTCTTACATAGACATTTTGCCTAAACTGGTGGCAGCATTACCACAGCTTCCAGAAGGTACATACAGTCCACTTCTGTCACTTTTATTATTCCAATCTCCTTGATGGTTCTAACCTTGGTTTCCTTGATCATCGGTCCGGAAACCCCCATGGTTATTCAAGTATTTAGCCTCTTCCTCGGTATTTCATTCAACTTCCTAACCGTGGAACCCCATAGCTTATACATTTTTATACATTCCCTGATAGCATATGTTTCATGAGTAGATCCATTTAAATTTTCATGTAAGCCATATCTTTCTTCTCTTCTCTTCTATGTTGCTCTACTGATATTACATTAGACCCAGTATTGCTGGCTACCACAAAATCTCTTATATGTCAAGCTCTACTTGTCTTAGTCATTCTTTCTTACATATCCACAACCTCAGTAAAGGTGAGCTCCATAAAATCTCCTCCTGTAGCATTATCCACAATTGGCTTTGTAAGTGAGTTCAAAGCTTCGTAGAATGTTTCCATCATGTGTTCATCAGTCATCTTATGGTTTGGGCATTAATTCAACTTCTTTTTAAACCTCTCCCAACACTCATGAAAAGCTTCATTAGCCAATTGCCAAAAGTTATTGATCTTATCCCTCAACTATAACATTCTAGAGGGCGAAAAGAACCTCTCTAGGAAATCTCCTTTCAATTGCCTCCAGTTTGTTATAGAATAAGGAATCAGGTCATTCAACCACATAGTTGCTTCTCCAGAAAGAGACAGTGGGAACAATCTCAAATGAATAGCATTTTGTCCCACTCCAATATTATTAAACGACTTACAAATATTGATGAAATTCACCAAATATAGATTTGGATCATCACTAGATAGTCCACCAAAGAGTCCTTTCAAATTTAGTAGCTGGATCATAGTACTGGTGATGTTGAATGTCACCCCAGGATCTAGTGGTGGTGGAATAATTTCCCCTATAGCTCTAGCTCTGTCTAAATCATCCTCATTGTTGTTAATATCAAACTACACAGCTTGGCAGTCTAGTCTTCCTCTGAAAAAATAATTTTGATTTATAGGTGCAACTACTCCGGTTGTACGCCTCTTATTACCTGAGTCAATTAAATCATTATCTCCCAGGTCCTCTTCATCTAAATTAGTTACCCAACCTAGGTTATTTGCATTTTGTTGATTTAATTAAGCATTAACCAAAGCAACTAATCTTTTAGCTTCCCGTTGGTTAGCCATTCTTTCAATAAGATGAAATTCAGGATTGAAGGGTAATAATGGTTCTCCTCAACATCTGGTTCATGGCATAAACAACAATGAGCTTGTAACGAAAAAAAACAAAAAATAAATGTATAATAAGGAAACATAAATAACAGTCAATTAACACACAAAATCAATCAACAATCGTATTCTCCATCTACAATGCCAAAATTTGGTATGACCAAATTAGAACTCTCTTACAAGAGTGTAAGTGGTCATTGTCAAATATATAACCCAATTAGGTTGGGTTTGAATCCCACAGGGAGTATGGTGCTAATTAAGTTGTATGTAAATTAGTTTGCTAATTAAGTTGTATGCAGATTAGTTGACTTTTAAACATTCATTTCTGTAAAACAAAAAGGGAGAATTTGATTCAGTTCACAAATTAATTGTTTTAGTTTAAGAAGATGAGATATGTGTAGTAGTATTTAAATTTAGAGAAATAGCAAGATAGGGTTATGTACACCTAGTAGTTTTCAATACTTCCTAACTATGGGCTTTACGAATTCATACGTGTATCATGCTTACAGAGAAACATATTGTATTTAATAACATAATCCTACTGTTTCTCAACCATGAAGGACTAATTCACTTTAGTTCACTCGAATCAAAAGTGTTTACAAAAATAATATGGAATTTTCATCTAGTTAATCCTACTAAGGCATTAACATATGAAATAGGGTCTGAAAATCATATTTTCTTGTCACTACTCTCTTTTTTGAACCTCAACATTTCTATCGAACATATTTAGTTTTAAGGCACTTCCTCAATGTTTACAACCACGAGAATTCAAGATAAATGGGAAGAGTATGATATAATCAGATAAATACATGATAAATTCAAAAACCCAAAGTAATAGATTGTATGTTACAAGGCTCATGAATAAAAGGGAAATCACAATAGAAATATTCATCATACCAAAAAGTGAACCCAATTTTTGGTGGAAAAGAAGGAGTTGCGTTTCTCCCTTAGTCCCAAGCTGCCACTCTCTGTGCAAAAATAATACAGAATAATGAATAATCCATGACTTTTCAGCATCAAGTATTTTTAATTACTTTTCCCTCATAATTTTCTTCTAAGTGCCTAGACTAATTCTTAATGACAAATTAGTCTTGGACATAGTTTTTAGGCACCACATTTGGTCAAGACTGCTACTCTCTCTTGTGTCATGTGCCATACTCATTCCATAGTCCCATTATGTTCCC
This sequence comes from Capsicum annuum, assembly GCF_002878395.1. Lineage (NCBI taxonomy): Eukaryota > Viridiplantae > Streptophyta > Magnoliopsida > Solanales > Solanaceae > Capsicum > Capsicum annuum. The sequence goes on along the minus strand of NC_061120.1, from coordinate 22,500,069 downwards.
ATCTACCTTAATAATACCAGAAATCATGCTAATCACATCAGTTAGCTCAATAACATAGAAGTAGAGTAAAAACATTAAAAACTAGGCACTTTGTTCTCCAAACTTAGCTAAAGTATGGGTACGTTATGGTGCTTAGGTGTATAAATACACCCAAGATCATGACCCCACACTTAAATCTTTGTTTGTCCTCGAACAACTTATCCATTTATGCACGCTACACAAGTCATAACATCCACGAAGGAAAAAAAGATGCTTAAATAGAATCAGGCAACAATTATGAACAAGAAGTAAATTCATGGATCATTACTAAAGACAACCTAACCTCAAGAATAGACTCATTAAGTTGGAAAATTCATGTATACCATTTAAGCAAAGAAATCATATAAATTACCCAACCTTCATCAACAATGTGCCCTCACAACTAGAAAGTTACCCATAATCACTCTTAATCATGCAATTTCTAACAAAAAGCATACAAGAATCAAGTTACGATCACTCTCATAAAGAATTCTAAAATTACAACTGATGACCATATGTTTTTCCTTAGTGTAATGCTCCACTAATATTAGAATGCTAAGATTAGGATCAAATAGGTCTTTTATCGGTTGTAATGTAGATTAAAGGATAGGTGAGAACTATTTTGACTAGAAATAATGAATATCTTCCCAAAGCTCCTTAATACACTACATTATGTAACTAAGACCAATTTCTAACAACTAATTTACACCACTTTCATCTATCCATATCTTTTATTTTCACCCCATCCCATTAAACTCAATTAATAACACTATGGTAGGAGTATACAACCCTTTCAAATAATTTTTTTGCACCCATTTTATGTTACGCACCCCTATGATAGCCACCCTCAACTTAAGTGATTTGCCTTAGTTGTGGTGTACAATGTCCAAGAAGGACCAGGGCCAAAATAGGTTCATTGTAACATGTCCGGGATAAAATTTGAAACTTTTTCAACAATTTTTGCTACTCCTAAACACATCAATTGCTCACGCCAATAACTAGACTTTGGGGCATCAATTTCACCTTTTTCCTCTTATTGTCAAACTCCTAAATCAAATTGATTTTACATTAAAGTGCTTAGGAGCTTTTGGATCAAATTACAGTCTATTAAAGAATGGGTTAGGCTACATATGATGCTAAGTAAAGAATAAGCTAAAGGCTCAACGGGGCTAGCTAAGATAATGTGCAAAGGTAGGTCAAAAGAAGGCATGAACAATGGCTATCAAAGAAATGCCTAAATCATCTCCTAAACTCACAATCTTTATTTCATTTTGCACACACACCAGCAAGTTCTAGCACTAGTTGTAATAAGGAATATACAACAGTCTTACATACTCATGGAATATGGTCAACCCAATTAGGAGCATTATATATTCTCGACCCAACAATTAAATGAATTCAAATAAAACCAACAATCACGACAAGAGTCATAACTAGAGCCTAGGTGTTTCAAACGTAATGATCCATCACATACTTATGTTATAATGTCATGTGACCCATAAGAATTGTTACATGCAAGTAAATGACTAATTTTATCTTAAGACGGTCGTCATCCATCCATCATTGATAAAAGCACCTAATTATGACTAAATCAAACAAACATCTAACAAGAAACAAAATCAACAAAATAACTAATCCTATCATAGAAGTATACTAAGGAGAAGGTCCTATTTTCTTACAAAACAAGTAGCAAAGTAACCAGCTCACCTACCATTACATGCTTAAGTCCAAATATCTTAGAAGTAATACGGCATTGCATGTTGATTAAAATGAAAGGTTTAAATACTTTTTTATATCTTACAGTGCTTGGATTCAAGGTTTTCAACATTTAAAAAAATTCATAGTCATCGACGAGACTTTCTTGAGAAGCAGGTATAATGGAGTTTTGCTAGTGGTGGTGGCACAGGATGTGGAGAATCACATCTTTCCTATCACTTTTTGTGTAGCGGACAAGGAATGTGATGCTTCTTATATATATTTTTTTGAATAGATTTGATGCTACGTCGCTAATACCGAAGAGTTGTGTTTTATTTCGGATAAGCATCCAAGTATTCCAAAGATTGGTTCAATTTTCTAGACTTTAGCTCACTTTGATTGTTGCATGAAGCATCTTAGAGATAACATTCAGAACAAATTTCACAACGAAAGGGTCATGACTCTTTTTATAGAGTAGTTAAAGCATATAGTAGAGAGGAGATTTTAGACCATTTTAATTTAATAGTGGATATGCATCCCAAGGCATCAGAATATCACGTACGTGTCGGTTTTGAGAGATGAAGCTGGGCATTCTATCTAGCAAATTGGTACATTCTTATGAATTTAATGTCTTGTTTGAGTTACAAGTTTAGTATGATGTCATACTAAGTGATTCTTTTGCATAGGTACAATATTATGACATCAAATATAACTGAATTAGTGAATTCATTGTTTGGTGATGAAAGAGAATTTCTGATCATGGCTCTGTATGATAAAATAAATGAGAAGTATGGCAAGTTTTTTTTCATGAAAGGCGTGTTATGTTCGACAACGCGGGAACCAAATTTTTTCTAGAAGCGGAAAATAATATCAATGAACATTAGTCTTGGGCATAGGTTATCTTCTCATCAAATAGCTTATTATAAGTTCAGTATCAATGATCATGGTGATGTTTCCATGGTCGATCTTCAAACAAGATCTTGTACGTGAAGAGTTTTTGACTTGAACAAAATACCCTTTCCACATGCTAGGCAGCTCTTTGAGATCAATACGGTGCAAAATATGGAACTAAAATTTATGATTACTCCTCTTCATATTATTCTATAGAGAAATATACAATGGCATATAGTGAGCATATTACTTTGGTGCCTCCCGAAGAATCTGGGGTTGTTCCTGCGGAGCTTTCGAAGAGATTAATACCTCTTCTATATATTGACCCAAGCACTATTAAATCGGGAAGATAGACATATAAGAGGTGGTGTGGAGTCAGAGAATCATTTCCATCAAGAAGAAACAAGTGCTCTGTATGAAAGAAAGTTGTCCACAAAAGAGCTACATGCCCGGATCATAATCCACCATGATCGTTGTAATAACAAAAACTTGTGTTGTTGTTTGTTATGAACTTTATATTTAACTCATTGTTCTGAATGTAAATGTTATCATTTATTATATAAAATATCTTTTATATAACTTATGCATCAATAAAAAGAGGCAAAACAGGAACTAAATACAACAGAGCACAAAATTATTTTCAGCAGATTACCCATCTGTTGCAATAGATTCATATTAGCTTGAAAAACACAATATAGTTCATCAAACTAGAATATTTTCCTCCAATAGATGACAAATTTATTACAATAGATGGATAATCTGCTAACAGAAACACAACGGATGACCAATTTGTTTCAACAGATGGTACATCTATTAAGAAAACTCAAAACTCTTTCTATTGCTACTGGATTCAAAATTGCTCCTACCTCCAACCGTTGACATATTTGTTGAGAATAAGAAATAAATAGGATAAAAATTATATAAGAATTAAAAAGACAAATCAACCAATAATAAAATCTTCATCAAACAAAAAACAAAATACATTAGGTATAGATCCGATATAGTAAAATTTATATACATACGTTAAAATAAAAAAACACATTCTAATTATTATTATCAGCATCATCATTTTTATCTCTAGTTGACCGATCATCAACCGGCAGTAGCAGGGCCTTCATTAGCCTCTGTATCTCTCTAAAGATCTTTGCTTTCATAGTGACCAACTCCCACTGAAGGTCATTAACCTACCTCTAAGGTTCTCGCACGGTGTTGTGCAAAATTGCAATTTCCCAAAAAGGATCAGCAATATCTAGAACATGGATGAATTGATAAAAAATGTAAATACAAAAGTAAAGAAAAGAGTCTAAATGTAATACAACATATACTACTAACTGGTATATTTATGCACAAAACAAAACGTACCTCAGGAAGAATGGAATATGCTCTTTGAAGAAAAGTGGTTGAAGATGTAATATGAAAAGACAAAATACAAGAAATAATAAATAAACTAGAGTAGAATGAAGATTAAGGAGGGACCTATTTATAGAGGATTGAATCTGAATGTGTTAGGAAAAATGGTATGATTGTTCAGCTCCATTTTCTTAATTATATTCAAACTGCTGACTTTTTATTTTCTGTGAAAAGTTGTGTCTTTCTTTTACTTTCAAACTTCTCACCTTCTCAAAATGATTCATCTCTTAATAAGAACCATTATTATTGAGCTATTACAACAGATGGTCTGTATATTGCAACAAATGAGACATATGTTACAATATATGTATTATATATTTTGACATATGGATCATTTGTTCGAGGAGATGTTTTGATTTCTTCTAACAGCAATTCATCAGTTGCAACAGATGGAAAATTTGATTCATTAGTTGTTCTGAATGTGTTGGACAAGCAGTCATGACTGTTCACCTCTTTTTTAATAGTCATCACATACCTTAATTAATCTAAATTGGTGACTATTTTATTATATAAAATTAAAAAAATATATTTAAAAATAAAAAAGGTGAAAAATTCATAACTTGTAGCACTTGTTTTTTCTTGATGGGTATTAAGTCCGCTGACATTCAAGATGGTTAACCTCTGAGCCTCCGTAGTGTTGTACACTACTAAACCATGGGAAGTGAAGAATAAACATTGTCCGACATTGATAGGGTGGGAAGAATAAGGAACATGCAGATGAATGGATCCACTTTTATGCGTGGAAGTTATGTATTACTGATCAGATTTTTGTGACAGACACATATAAAGTACAATGATTTCATGAATACAGTTTTCTTATCAATTATCCATTGATCCTTCAAAAAAGATGATGCATTTTACAATTTAGTTTGATAGGTGCAAACTAATAAGGCCAAAGGGTTCCAAGAAGGTGGTGTCGATACCCTATTATAATTTAATGACGGTTTTTCTCATCTTTATGCATCAAGTTCTGAGAAGAGATCAATATTCGATGGTATTGTAGAAATTCAAATTGTGATTGGACCAATTTTAATGGTGCAATAGACTTTTGAAAGGCCTCCAAAGCCTCAAATTGTTGCAAACAAGAATGGAAAACTAATAGTTGTTTTTGTGGTCCAAATTTATATGGATGGGTTGCTCGGGTAGACTATTATATAGCAGAAGGTGCTTGCGTAAATACCTATGTGGGAAAGGGGAGGTGGAGAAGATCATATATCATCTCAAACCTTGTTTAAGAGGAAACACAGAGAAGAAAGTAAGGAAATTCTAGCTAATCTTGCCAATGAAATTGCCTTGAAAGATGAAAATCCTGAATGAGCTTCAAATGTAGAAGTATATCCAAATATTAAAATTTGTCAATCGTTCTTGAAAAATAAAAATGCTAAAGAGTACTAGAGCTGGACATTTTCCTAAGGACTGCGACTAGCATGCATGGCCTCAATTAAGACCCACAAAGTGCAGGACCAGAACTCTAATGAAGCATCTTGGCGAGCACAGAGCATTGGTAAGATTATCAGTCAAGAATGAAACCTAAACAAACAACTCTAGAAGTAAAAATAAGGGAAGTTAAGGCGTCAATTTCTGATGTATAACTTGTATCCCATGCCTTCAATAGCAGTATAAACAAAATTGTCTGAAGTTGGGTAGAAATCCCATGCTAACTTCAGAAATTACCACCTTGCGTTGATACCTTATTTTTACTTCAGGAGATGTTGGTTCAGGTTTTGTTCCTGACCAAAAATCTTACCACCATCGGTGCTCGCAATACTGCAACCTTAGAGTTTTGGGCCTGCATTTTGAGGGTCTTCATTCAGGTCATGCTAGCTAGTTGCAGTCCTTTAACGAAGTGTACAACTCCTATCCACTTCAACATTTTTATTTTCAAAATGGACTGATGGATTTTCATTTTTGGATAAACATTCACATTTGCAGCACATTCAATTTTTTTAATTTTTCATGTCAATTTCACAAGCCAGATTGGCTACGCGTTTCTTCCTACATAGTGTTTCTTCTTTAATAAGGTCTGAGTTAATATATGGTCTTCTTAACCTCCCCATTCCCACACGAGTATTCTCCTAATTACCTTCTGATGTCTAATAGTCTCCTCGACCAACCCATCCATATAAATTTGGGCCAGGGCAATAACTATTGGTTTTCCATTCTTGTTTGCAGCAGTGCAAGGCTTTGGAGGCCTTTCAAAAGTCCATTGAATCCTAAAAATTAGTCAAATCACTATTTGAATGTTTAAACTACCAACAAAAACTTAAACCCTTCTCCAAACTTCATAAACATTAACAAAATCTTCATTAAACCATAACAGGGTATCAACACCACCTACTTGGTCCCTTAGCCTTACCAGTTTGAACCTAAGAATCTTAACTGTAAAATGCCATATCTTGTTTGAAAGATTAACACCTAATAGGTAAAGAACCAATATTCACAAAGTTAGTGTACTGGATGTGTGTTTTCACGATAGCCTTATTAGTGATACATACCTCCCACATATGAAGTGGTTCTATCTGGAAGCAACATATTCCTCCGAACCCATCTTTACTCTAGCCTTTCGGGCAAAAGTTGATCCACTTTCACTTCTTTTTATCTGCAAACTAGAGAAAAACATTTGATGTCGAACAAGAGAAGACCAAAAAGAACATTACAAAATGGTAACACAAAATTGAATAAATACAGCACATTTAATACGTGTTGCAACAGATACCCCATCTGGTGTAACAAATTCCCTATATATTCAATAGATGAGTCATCTGTTGTATTAGGTAACGTATCTGTGGCAACATATGGTCATCTTTTGGAATAAATCAAACTATCCTTGCTACTAGTTTGATTTTTTTCAACTGTTACTCTGTGTATTCCAATAGTTGATTCATCAGTTGCAATAGTTGAGGAAATTGTTGCAACACCACCAACAATATCAACAACAAAGAAACAACATCATATTTTCCAACACCATCAACAACACAAACACCACATGTTCCAACAACACCAACACTCCCAACAATAGCACCACCAATAAAGTAACAAACAAAAGACATAAAAATGATACTGACAATAAGGCTTTTTAAGTTCTCCCAATAGATGATTTTTTTGCATAGTTTTTAATAAAAACAATGGTTCATCTATTCAAGACTTAAAAGTCACCTTTCCTTTAATTTTCTCAAAAAATACGATACTAGTAAAAGGTAAATCAATAAAAATGATAGATATAAATATCTAATTTAAACAACATTCAAAGAAAAAGATGAGAAGGTAAGAGTAATAGTGAACCATACTTACAATGTCAAAAAGGTAAAGGTATCAGACCACCCATTTTAGTCGAGAAAAGATAATAAATCAGTTGAGATTCAAAAGGATCCTGATGAAAAAAAGAAGATAAAAGATTGGAAAAAGAAGATAGTTGTGATTACCCTAAAGAGGTGTAACACCCCGAATTTGGTACCCAGAATGATACACGATGCTCTTGGCCCCAAAGGTCCACAAGATAACCCATGACTGATATCTGTACCTATATACTGTACGACTTTATGTAAAATGCGAAAATAAAGGCTGAAAGGCCATAAGATTCAGAGATTTGCTAAAACATAACATCTAAAGATATGTTATATTAATATCAAAACAACTGAAATAAATCTCTAAAAATGCTAGTCCAAAAGCCTCTAAATTTGCTAAATAAGGTGTTGATGGGAAATGTCCCCAACTAACTCCAACTACTTAAATAAATTAATTAATGAGATAGTAAAGTAATAGTCATGTCCTTGAAGAATGAGGAATCACTGCTAACTTTGACTACTGAGATTGGAGTGCTACTAATGCTTTGGAGATTGTGCTTTTGAACCTATGGTATGAAGAACTGTAGCACAAATGCGTCATTACATTTGAATGTACTGGTATGCATGTGAGGTAGGCTGAATATAAAGGGTTCACATGCATGAACTATACTAATTGACTTGATAGCATGAACGTGAGAATGCATGAATAAATAAATAATAACTGTAATTGTGTTTGTGATAACATAATTATTGAGCCTGAATACTGATAACATGAGATACTGATAACTGTATAAATGAATTAACTAATATGTAGCGACTGTATCTGACAATCTAGGTTCTGATGGAACTAGCTGAGTTTTGTGCTATTTTAAGTTGACTGTATCTGATAGTCCTAAATTCTGTAGACTATCTGAGTATTATTACTAAGACTGAATGACTTTATCTAATAGTCCTGTATTTTATAGAACTATCTGAGCTATATTACTGAGACTGATTGACTGTATCTGATAATCTTGATTTTATAACTGAAACAGGTGGAAGTAGTCATCTAACCGACATGCCCCAAATAAAGCAATATAGCTGAGGTGGGGTCTAATCTGTAACCCTAATTGGAAGGGTGTTAATACCGCTCCACCGGTAAGGACAAGCTGTGGGTAACCCTCATCTAATAGTGTCCCCAAAATATAACGGTGGGGCCCTCATCTGACAGTGCTTATCCACCTCATCAACCCTTATCTGATAGTGTTGATGTCGCAACCTATGTTGGATATATAGTTTTGGAATGCAAGGATGACTTCTAATAATCATACCCTCATCTGATAGTGTGTGTTCCCATTGTTGGGTTCACTCGGTGCTAATTCCTACTCCCATATGAATAGTTACTGAACTGGACTAAATTAAATTAACTGAGTTCTGTTGACTGATTGAATACTACTGATATTACTGAGTTTTCCTGAGTCACATGACTGACTGAATTTCAATGAACATGGATTGATTGAGAGTATCTTGAAAAAAAGACACTGGCTCCAGGCACACAGCTAAATTGTAGGGTACAAGTACCCCCAGGACTCGATAGCATGAAACTAACAAAGCATGACTTTCTTGAATACATGATCAACATCACAATCCATAATACAATAAGTTAGAGATTTCATGATGTAAAAGTTCTAAAGCACCACAATGGCTACACATATATCCATAATTCATTGACTAAGACATTTCATCAAACACTGGACATGCATAAACTTGTACATAAAATGGGAATTTCATATTATCATACTAGTAGGGAACTTTTCCTTCACATAGGCATTTAATCTAACACATGGGGAGCATGCTTTTATTGTAAAATCATCAACACATCTACTAATCATGGATACACCAATCAACATGTAAATTTAAGGGTTTATCATTGGAATATGTAATTTCAAACATGAACCAAAACCCCAAAACATCAAGAACATGAATTTCAATTCCATTTAAACCATGAACATTCATAAATACATAAATCTTGGATTTTGAAAAGAGATTCTTGATCTTCATGGGTGAAAGAGGACCATGAATCAACACATAACATACCTGGGTTGTGAGTTTCTTGAAGTTCTTGGACTTGAAGAACTTTGCATCTCTTAGTTTCTTGAAGAATGATTTGGATCTTGTTCTTGAGGATTATCTTTGAAAGGAAACCCTAATTTGATGTTTTAGATGGATAATGAACTTATGAGCCTTGGTCTGATATAATCAGGGGTTAAAATGGGTAGAAAAGACACAAATACCCTTTTAAAAATGATTTTAAAATAACTAAACGAACTATGCGATGGTCCATTACTGGTTCGACTATCCATCGGTCCTGACCGTCGCCCCTGGGAAGAATAGGGATTCATTATCTTTGCTGTGATGGCTTGAGTGACAGTTCGTTGCTAGCTCGATGTTCCATCATCCTGAGTCGTTGCCCTTAGGTAGAAAGTGGTCTCACTAACTCCGATGCGATGGTTTGAGTGAAGGTCCATCTCTGTCTCGATAGTCCGTCTACCCTCATCATCGCACCTAGGGAGTTTTGATTGCTTTCTGTAAAACATCCATTACTTTCTACTCCAATACCGGATTTGGACAAAATTGGTCTCGTTGAAAAGCTATTTCAATTTCCCACATGAAAAGAAGCAAAAATCTTAAAAATTCCACATATAAAAGTTGATTCATCTTTCAAAGTAAGTTTCTAACATACTTGGGATGATTTCAAGCTAGGTAGAAGTATGAGGTATTACAAAAGGAGAGAAACAGAATTCTAAAAAAAGAAGATAGATAATTTAACTTAATTTATGGCTGAAGAAGAGAGAATTTAAGAGTTTAAATATTCATTAATAACTTTGATGGGCACGAGGAGATAGTGACATGAGATGACATTAAAAAGACAAGATTAGACTACTCAATGGGGAGATTTTTGAGTTATCCAAGTAATATTTTTTACCACCTTCGTATTTTATCATTTTTATGTCGAACAAGAAATTGTTTTAAATTTAAAAAAAAAGATATTAAAATATACAGGTCATCTCTTATGATGGATGACAATTTCTGTTTGAGAATTTCCAACAGCTCAGTCATTTGTCGCGATATATGGTAACTTCTATTTGATAATTTATAACAGATAGGTAATCTGTTGAAACATATTCAGTAATTTGTTTGGTAAATTCCAATAGATAAGTAATCTGTTGCAACAGGTTGAATATTTATATTTTATACAATTTTAACTGACTTCATATGTTCAACTATAACTTCAATTGATTAAGCTACATCTAGGGATAATTTGACAGGATCAACTATACTATATGATATTGGTAATGCGCTCCTCCTGACCTGATTCATCAATCGATTAGTCAGATTTGAAATAATTCATATTAAATTATTATTTTGAAATGCCTCAATTGATTTAGCGACAACTAGGGATGAGTTGACATGGTCAACTGTATTTCATAATGTTGGTACTGCGCTCCTCCTGACCTTACTCATCAATCGATCAATCAGAGTTGAAACAATTCATATAGCTTATTACTTGAAATGCCTTAATTGATTTAGCTATAACTAGGGATAACTTAATAGGTTCAACTATATTGCATGATGTTTGTACTGCACTCCTCATGACTCGAGTCGTCAATTGATTAGTTAGAGCTGAAATGATTCATATTAGCTTCTTATTTGAAATGCCTCAACTGATTTAGCTACAACTAGGGATGAGCTAACAAGGTCAACTATATTACATTATGTTTGTACTGCACTCCTCCTGACTCTAGTCGTCAATCGATCAGTCAGGGTTGAAATGATTTATTTTAGCTTCTTATTTGAAATACCTCAATTGATTTAGCTACAATTAGGGATAAGTTGACAGGTCAACTATATTGAATAATGTTGGTACTACACTCCTCCTAACCTGAGTCATCAATCGATCAGTCACAGTTAAAATGATTCATATTAGCTTATTATTTGAAATGCCTCAGTTAATTTAGCTACAACAAGGGATGAGTTGATAGGGCCAACCATATTGCATGGTGTTAGTACTGTGCTCCTCATGACCCTAGTCGTTAATCGATTAGTCAGAGTTGAAATAATTTATATTAGCTCATTATTTGAAATGTGTCAATTGATTTAGCTACGACTAGGGATGAGTTGACAAGGTCAACTATATTGCATAATGTTGGCACTATGCTCCTCCTGAATCGAGTCATCAATTGATCAATTAGAGTTGAAATGATTTATATTATCTTATTATTTGAAATGCCTCAATTAATTTAGCTACAACAAGGGATGAGTTGATAGGGTCAACTACAACTTAAATTGAGTCTTTGTAATTGCATGATATTGGTATTGGATTCCTATCGACCTAAGTCATCTATCGATTACTCTGAGTTGAATTGATTCTTATTAACTTATTATCAAGCTAATACCTAAAATTCATTAGTGTTCCAATTGAACTTAATACACTTTATTATGGTGAGATGGTTAAAAATTATATCTTTTAAAATTTAAAAAATTATTAAGATCAATTCGGACCAAATTAATACTTTCAAAACTTGTCATTCTTTTTCAGAATACAAATCAACCCATAAAAATCATCCATTTGTAGATAAAATGTTTCATCATTTCAAATCTTGAGTTTTTGCTCTTTTTTCTTCTCTCAATTATACAGACAATAATTACTCAACATATTGCTCAACCCTTCACAACAGATCAATTTTCTTCTTATTTCTGACCACATTGTTGTTATTTTCAACTTCACTCTTGCTTGTATCCATCATTTTCTCTATCTTCGTAGGTAACAGAGTTTGAGAGAGTTCTATATTTTTAATTTTTTCTAAAAAATAGGGCTTTTTAGTTAATGATGAAAAATAAGACTTTTAGTTGTATTATCTTCGAGAATAGGTTAACAATTTTGAGTTTTGATGGTCAAATCATAGGAAGAACCCGAGAAAACCCTAGTTTTGTTGTAGTGTTTCGTTGACTATCATAGTATTATTGGATAGTGTTTATGGTGTTATTGGTGGTTGTTAGTGGTGGTGTTGGTATAGGATGCATTGGAGTTGATATTGGTGGCTTGATGGTAGTGTTGGCGGTATTAGTGGTGTTGGTGGTTGGTGGTGGTCGTTGTGGTAGCACTGGTGGTGTTTATGGTAGCTGTTGGTGGTATTGGTGGTAGCTGTTGGTCGTGTCGATATTGGTAGTGTTTGTAATGCATTTTTTATAATTTATGTATACATCAATTGTAATGTATTTTTTATTTTTCTGTTGTTTGTAGGTAAAACACGTCTCCCAAAAGAAAAGAAAGTGAAAATGGATCAACTTCTGACCACCTAAAAAAAGGCTAGAGTACAGAGGAATTCGGGGTAGCTTCCTAAACAATCTCAATCAGGAAAAAGTGAAGGTGAGGAAAGATATGAAAACAACATTGTAGGAGGTGGACAAGGGTCTGTAGATTATGATGAGGAAAATAAAAGTAAGGAGGAAGAAGAAGAAGATAAACAAGAAGAAAAGGGAGAAGAAAGTGAGAAAGAGGATGATGATAAACATGATGATAATGCATCACCAATTGGGCATGAATTAATATCGAAATTCTAGCATGAGGCTATCAAAACTATTAGTATTGACAGGTTTCAAGTATTGATGCTAATAGATTACCCTGTAGAACTAACTGGTGATTTTGTACTTAAATGTCAGTTGGGAAACCTTTTGATGACCTCAGGAAAACTATAAAGAATGAAAACATAGACGAACTTTTAAAGAAGATCTTATTTGGAAACTTTCTTGTTCTTCCTGAGGACCACACTGCCTGTTTCCAAATAAGCTTGGTATATGGTCTTCTCAAGAACAGGATCAAGTATGTAGGGGATGATAATCATTCGAAGGAGGGGGCAAGAAGATGGATCAAATTTGGATCAACTATTGTTAAATGCTGTTTTGTTTTGCCTTGAAAGAGTTTTCCATAGTGATAATCTTGAGATGCAATCATACAGAAGAACCTCTCATCAAAGAAACACCCAAAAAAAGTCCAAGGAAAGTAGGACAATCAAACCACCACCATCAAATAGAAGAAAGGCATTGTCCCAGATACCACCCACTAAAACCAACAAACGCAAGGAAAAAATAGATAGGTTGCTAGATATTGCTGGACATCGGTACAAATCCAATAAGTTGATAAAACATCTCAAGGGTAAAACCATATCAAAGAAGTACAAGGAGCAATTGTGCTTATTTTGGTTTGCCCATTCTGTTATATTGGCAAGAGATATCAACAAATTCATACAAGATGATTTGTTGAAGGTTGTTGAGGATTTTGAGAAATCTAACAATTATCCTTGAGGATATGACAGCTACAACTTGACTATCAAATATTTACAGTCAAAGCTATCCCCAAAGACGATCATATTATACAGCTTTTATTGCGCTTTCAGGGTAAATTTAATCAATATTTGTTTACTCATCCATTAATTTATATTGGATAATTATTATGATTTTTTTCTTACTTCCGGTTTAAATTTTTTAGACATAGGAATTTAAATCCATTCCTCCCATCAGAAAGCAGGACAAGGATTACCAAGATGAGGTTTCTCATCTAATGATCCTTAGGTGGTTGGCTGCAAAGAGAAACATAAGAATTAAGGAGGTTGATCACTTTAACACTCCGTGTGATGCATTACATCTTCTTTTATGTCAAACAATTTGACTCAAAGAAAGATATTGAAATAGATGTGCCATTTGTTGTGATAGATGGGTCATCTTTTACAATAGATTGCCCATCTACTGCAACTAATGCAATAGATGGGTAATTTATTGTGATAGATGATTCATATTTTTCATTAGATTACCCATCTATTGCTTTGGTTCTCTGAACCTGACTCAAAATATTACCCATCTACTGCAACTTATGCAATAGATGGGTAATTTGATGCAACATATTGTTAATCTATTACGATAGACAAATCAGCTGTTATGACAGAAAGATCATCTATTGCATAAGTTGCTTGTGTTAACATGTAACCTAACTAACAAAAATTATTATATGATTTATATGTATCTATTTTTTCATAGGTTGTGCATCCATGGGTCCTACCTACTAAGCAAAAATTGGGGATTACTTCTTTTATTACTCTAGGTCTTGTTGATATAATAGCAGACCTAATAGTGGAGTTAATAAAGAAGGAATTGGCTGGAGCAACATCTATAAGAAGATCAGTTAGGCAAGGGCAAGTTCGTCCAAATGTTAAGGCTCTTCATGACCAACCTACTGTAACAAATCTGGGTGCTTCTTTTATGGGTATTGCTGGTGGAGTTGATGATGTTAGTGGCAAGCATGCTGATGCTGATACTACTACCAGTCATGATGATGAGTATGTTGATTCTTAAGAAAAAATAAATATGTTTGAAAACACCCTTTCACAGGTCCGTCTCACCCTTACATAGATCCCTCCCACCCTTACAGTAGTTTCTCTCACCCCTTTTCACACTCATAGTCTCATTGAAAAAATGAAGAGTGCAAGGACAGACAAGATAAACTCTTTGAAAAATTAGAGGCTACCGCTAAAGTTGTCGAGGAATTAAAATCCAGGAGTGGTGTCATACCATCCAAGAAGGTGAGGGAGCCATTCACTCCTACAGTGGTTGTTAGGAGGAATAAAAAAAGAAATTAGCCAAGTACTCTCCAATTAGAAATCAAAAAAAGTGCTACTCCTCCCTCTCCAAAAGTTGTTGAAGGGAAGGGACCATTGAAGAAAGTAGACATATACGTGAAACTTGGCGCCAAAGAGAAGGGGGATCTGCGACAGGTCAAGAATGCCAAGCAAGGTACACAAGATTACCCCATGAATACTTTTTCTACCCAAGACTTCAAGATTATGACAGATATATGTACAAGGTACGTGGACAAGGAAAGTTTACTTTGCCTAGCCTAGACTTCTAATTTACTCCATGAAGAAAAGTTACATAATAGATGTGTTATTTATTGCAATAGCTGTGTATTGTGGTCCAACTCATTGTGGCTCTGTTGTAAAAATTACCCATTTGTTGCATAAGTTGCATTAGAGGGGTAATATAAGAACAAATTCAGAGAACCCTCTACAATAGATGGACCATTCATTGCATCTTTCCACTATGTTTTACTTTCTTACAATTACTAACCTATTTAAAATTAACTTCTTATGTAAAAGTATGTTGAAGAAATTCTCTGCCTCATGATGGACAGACACTTAGCGTACCAGGAAGCTTATGATATTGTCGATAGGATAATGGACCTCAACTTCTACAAGAATTTCAAGGATAAGTACGATGATCTCACTAAGCTAACGTCAACTCTCAGTGGCCCAAGATTTGATTCATTAGTTTCTGGGTCTAATGGGATGAAGAAATAATTAAATATGTTAGAGGGGAAAGGCCACATCCACATAGCAAGAGATGGACCAAGGAAAATAGAATTCTTACAGTTATAAAAGTGGACGTCGTACATTTTTTGGTTTTTGAGATACTACTTAAGGAGGGAAAGATCAAGGTTTATCACTGCAACTTACCTGCCATCGATGAGGCTAATTTTTTTACCCATATTCAGCCATTGTTGGATTTTGTCCACAACTTGTTAAGGCAGAGTAAACTGATGGATGATTTACCAGCAGAAGTTTTGATGAAGAAAATATGGGATTTAAAGGTTGAAACAAGGACATGGACCTTCCAAAAAATGAAACTGTTGCCGTGTGCGGCCCGTACATGCTTGCATACATCAAATGTTTGCTGACCGATGTAAAAATGGCCGAGCCAACGACCTTTATTTGCAACAACGATGTGGCAAACATTCAAGAGGTCTATCCTTCTGGGGTACTAACTGGAAGCTTAGAGCCTCTGTATAAATAAGAAAATGTAGAACACAAACACCATAATAATTTTTTATTTCATGTCACTTCACTTTACATGTACTGTTAATTTTTTTTGTCTGATGAAAGTTGAATTTTTAGTAATACAATAGATTGTCTATCTATTGTAACTTCTACCTGTTATGACATATATTTTATCTGTTGCAATAGGTTGGTTATCTGTTGCATTATGCCGATATTTCTATCTAAGTCTATCTGTTACAACAGTGGGAAGACATGTTTGTTAATTTCCAACATATGACCTATATGTTGCAACATATGTCTAAATCTGTTTTATATTTTCCAACAATTATACTTGAATATCCATGTGCTCAACAACACCAAATCAGTAGCAAATACATCCCCATTAAAATTTTTGCAATTAGATTTGAATATCTATGTGCAAAACAACACCAAACTAGTAGAAATAATGCCAACAATGCATCTTATTGCTTGATTTTATTTCTATTCAAAAGCCTTGACTTTCTTTAACAAACCCCAAATTACATGATTTGCTTGTGAATGGTGTCGTTCTTCATGCCAATCAAAGTAATCACATCCACCCGATTTTTATAAAAACAAGACCACAATTATAAAATAATTACAAGTCTATAATTAATCAACTAATTAAATAAGAAAAATATTACCTTTGAAATCTTACAAGTAAAAATCTACGATCTAGATTTTGTTGAGTCCAAGAAGTCTTCAATAGAGATTCATAACCACACTTACAATATCAAAAATCTTTATCATAAAAATAGTGGAAGATGAGCTCCACATTGTCAAGCTAAGTTGGAAAAGATGAAAAAGAAGATAAAAAACCAAATACAAATAATTTGAAGAATTTGGACAGAGAAAAAAAAGATGATGAAGAAGAATATTTGGGAATTTAGGGTTAAATTTTAGGAAGAAAATGAATATATAAGACAATGAGAAAAAATAATTATTGGGGGACAAATCGGACTCCAAGACAATAAAAATAGGGGTTCAATGAGCCTTGACTGCATGAATTATATGCGAGGTTCTAACAGGGTAAAAAGTACCAAACTGACACATTTGATGCCAATTTTAGATGTTTAAAATGAAAACTATCTACTTGAGGTTCTAAAGTGAAAAATTGTTGCAACTTTAGTTGTCTGTCGATGGGTTTCGCCTTTTTTATTTTAAGTCACTTAACTTTACATGTGGTGACAATTTTTTTATGTCTAATGAAAGTCAAATTTTTTATAATGCAACAGATTATCGATCAATTGTAATCGATAATCTACTTGTTCTGACATACTGTTTATCCATTGCAATAGGTTGGTCATCTGTTGCATTATGTGGATGTTTCTATCTAAGCCTATTTGTTGCAATAGTGGGAATACCTGTTTGATAATTTCCAATAGATGACCTACATGTTGAAACATATGTCTAAATCTATTTGATATTTCCAACAGATATGTCATCTGTTGCAATAGATACCTTATCTGTTGCAATATTTGAATTTAGTATTCTATTTCAATTAATAAATTCAAATCTAAGGATAAAATAAAATTCATAGACAACATAAAATAAATCAAAGCCTTAATAAATTACATGAAATAAATCAACAAATAAATAAAATGTAAAAAAAATTATTATGAGTATAGATCTCAACAAATAAATCAATACTTTAAGTTTTGATGTCAACAATTCCTAAGGAGGGGTGAGGTTATTACTTTGAAAGACTTAAGCTATAAAGATCTACTCAATATGAACAAGTTGTTCTTCATTCGATCGTCGTCATGGATCTTTAATGTCGCTTGAGTATGATTTCTGTGCTTTCACTTTGACGTATTTCCAAAAAAAGAGTAGCATATTATAAATGTTGTTGAGCAGTAGCTTCTACTGTGATACAAAAAAATAGAAAAGGATAACTTATCTATTTTTCCAAATAGATTATCTTTCTGTTGCAATATATGGATCATTTGTTGGGACAAATTAAAACATGAGGAATACATGTATTATAATTTCCAACGGATAAACTAACTATTGCAATATATGACTCATCTGTTTGGAAAAACTGAAGCAGAATGAAGTCTTGATTTAACTTGTCCCAACAGATGACCCATCTATTACAGCATATAGGTCATTTGTTGGTACAAATAAAAACAGTATGTAGTGATGTTTTATTTGATAAAACAGATGTGACATATGTTGCAATAGATACTGCATCTAATGCAATAGGTTAGTCACTGTTGCAACAGATGTATAAATCTATCTAATAATTTTCAGCAGATGTGTCATCTATTGAAATAGATATGTGTTTGTTTGTTAGTAGGAATAGATGTTATATATTCACCTTCTTCATCTCATGATGCTCTCCTGTAGGCCTTGTACATTTCTTAATAGTGTAACACAAAGACAGTGGAGTTGCAATTTTGCTTTTATGGATGCTTGATATTTCCTTGAAAATTACTTTCCATCTCCTCTTAGCCTTAATCTATAATACAATGGATGAATATGAAATCCTCTTTGATGGAATGACACCCCTCTTAAATGTCAATTCCTTTATAGAAGAAGTTAATGCATTAATAGCATTAATCATTACATTGTATTGCGCTTTGCAGTAATGGAATTTTCATGTAAAACATCCGCTAGGAAGGGCAAAATCTGCATAACTAGTAGAGTAATTACATCAAATCCCCCTTCAACTTGTCAGCAAAACTTGTTGTAGACCCTAAACTAATTGGGCAATTATATCCCTTAACAAATTTAAAGTGAATTTCATGCCACCCTAATAATATTATACCTTGATCACTACGAAGAGTGCAGTACACTCGCGCCACGTTTACACCTGTCAGAGCCACGTCAACGCCACGTAAATAACTTTTTTAAAAAAATAATCCCTCAAACCAATATATATATATATATATAATTTATTCCTAACCTTTCTTCTCCACCACCTCCTCCCCCCACACCCACCTTTTCACTTTCTTTCTTGAATATACGATTCCACCCCACCCCACCCCCACTCTTAAAATCTAGCTTCCCCCTCCCCCAACCCAACCCAATCTGTCCCCTTTTCTTTTTTCATTGTTGCAAGCTTTTTAGTGAATTTTTTTTCTTCATCTAATGAAAAGTTGACTTGAATTAACTTGAGAAAATCCAACAATGGACTAAATACAAATAAATGATCACAAAAATACACCAATACACAAAATTCCAAATCCAAAACACAAACAAAATTGCACAATCTGATTTGAAAAAATAAAAGCATTAATAAAGCAGGGCACATTCTTCCTTCTCTGCTTTTTTATTTTGACAAAATTAGGAAGAAGAAAACTATTATTCACTTTACGTCCAAGCTTTTCTCCCTCGAAATTGTTTGCCAGCATGTTGTTGCTTCTTCTTTTTCTTGATTTTAGATCTTTCTACCTTGGATCTCTTTGTTGCTAATAGCATGAACTTTTTGTGCACTTTTTGCTGATTGCTTGAACCACCTATCTAGAAAATTGAAACACAAATTGAACCACCCATTAGTAAGGGTTTTTTCCATTGTTGCAAACTTTTGAGTGAGTTTTTTTTCTTTATCAAATGAAAAAATAACTTGAATTAACTTGAGTAAATCTAAAAATGGACTAAATACAAGTACATGATCAAAAAAATACATCAATATACAAAATCTCAAATCCAAATTCTTTCACATTAACCAAAACCCAAAATACCAAAACACCCAATTCTCAATCTATTACTCAAAAATGTCAACAGAAATGGCATTAATGGCATTCACATGACATGGAATTCTTGGACAAGAAACAAACTTGTTCATCAATATTGAACCTTTTTTGGTTGTCGAAAGATGAAGTTTTAGATCAATTGGGACTTGGTAGGAAAGGGGTTATGAAGAAGAAGAAGAAATAGGGTGGTGGTACGAAGAAGATGAAGAAATAGGGTATTGAGGGGTAGGGGTGGGGGTGGGGATATAAATATATATATTTAATCTACTAGTTATGTAGATTTCATGCATTTTTTTCACCACGTCAGTCGTAGGGGTTGAATTTAATTCACTTGAAAGATGTTGGAGGGTATATAATTGCCCGATTAGTTTAGGGTCTAAAGTAAGTTTTGGTGACAAGTTGAGAGGAGATTTGATGTATTTTCTCTAACCAATTTGATCATACTCATAATGATTTGTTTTAAATACTGTAAGATGAGCGTCATTATCCCCAACAACAGCATCACTACCTCCACCACTAACTCCACTTCCACTACTATCATCAACAACAACAATCCCACCCTCCAAAATTATTTTTCTTGTGATGGTTGTTGCTCTAAACAATTCTAATTTTATTCTATCAATGACCTTAGGATTCGATAAAGTTTACACAGATTGTAAAGTAAGAAAAATAACATCTTCAAATCTCTATTAGTCAGAACAAGCGATGGATGCATAATCTAACATAAATTAGTACATATATTAGAATAATGATTAGATTATTCAAAAAAAATCATTAACTAAAACAAAAATATAATTAGAATTAGACTTACTGCATCCTTCGGGGGATTGAAGAGATCAAGAAATTTTATATTTTTTTCAATTTTGGCCGACAATCATCTCAGGATTCATGCACAGAAAACTTTTTCCTTATAGTTCATTTGTTATCTGAAATAAGGAATGGATTCAAACTCCCAAGCCTATAAAAAATCACTAATAAATCAAAATCATTATTGAATAAATAAAATGAATCATATAATAATAAAAGAAAGATTTACTATGGAAGCCCAGGGAAAGTCATATAAGTTTACCGTCTTCGATGGTAATGGAGTCAACAAATATTTGACAGTCATTTTGAAGCCTTCGTAACCCAAAGGATAGTTGTTATATGACTCAAGATCCTCGAAGAGCTTTATTAAATCAAGTGATATGTTGTTTTTAACATCTCTTGCCCAAAGAATATTATGTACAAACCAAACCAAGAGCAATGATTGCTTGTGCTTCTTTGAAAGTCTATTATCTTTCACTGCTTCTATCAAATTTTTCTTTTTGAAGCTTGTACCAAAAAGGGACACCAAGTCTTCAAGGTCACTCAACTTGCATTTGCTTTTTTAGGTGTGCAAGATGCTTTTTGGGTTATGGGTATAACTTGAGAAGGAGAAGGAGGATAACATTTTAGTCCATTAACTATGGAAAACTCTCTCCAACCAAAACAAATAGGTATCCTACAATAATTTATCCACACCTCATCCATCTTATCTTTATTTTCATACATAAACCTATGCTTGGGAAGATCATATACCATTTTCATTTGGAAACGATCATTGTTGTCCTCCGTCAAATCAAGATATTGCCCAAAATAGTTGTCCCTGAAATAAGAATCCAAATTTTGTTCTCGAAGTATTTTTCTGAAGGCGTTGAAAGATTTTCCCAAGGCTGACTTAACCGCAAAATTACTCGTTAAATCTGTGGCACCATCTCATTACATTCTTATAGGATAACAATCAATGTTGAATGTTTTGACCAACTCTTCGGTGGAAGGGATATTAGCCTTTGGATCATCTCTTTTGAAATATTCCTCCTCCCTATGTTCATCATCTTCTGCTCCTGATTGAGATAATGCTTGTAAAGCAAGCTCATTGAGTGGTGGATTTGGCCTAGCTGCTTCACTTATTCCTTTACTTGGACTTGATTCAGTTTCTTTTCTTTTAGGAGCCATATTATCTAAAATTAATAGGAATATAAAATAGATTATAATTGATTAATGAATTATTAAAAAGGATAACAGTAAATCTGACATGCACAATAATAAAATAACAATTTCAATAGATAACAAATCTAGTTCACCAGGTGGGTTATCTACTGTAATATATAACTAACCTGTTGCAACGGATGAGTAATATGTTGAAACAAATAAATGGTTTGTGCAACATATCACATATTTGTTGCAACATATGAGTGATATGTTGCAAAATATAACTAACCTATTTTAACGGATGAATAATTTGTTGTAACAATAAAAGCAAATCATGCATCTGTTGAAATAGATAACTGGTCTCTGCAACAGATCGCACATCTATTACAACAAATGAGTGATCTATGAGAACAGTTAACAAAAATCAATACTGTTTGGATTTTTCCCAATAGAAGGGTCGTTTATCATGATAGATAAATGATCCATTCGAAAAGTAAAGTCTTGGACATGTCCTGTTGGAATAGTTGATAGAATTTTATACAATATAAGGTTTATCTATTGTATCAGATGATTAATCTGTTGCATTATATTTTTAATTTGAGGGTTAATCTATTGCATCATATGATAAATCTGTTGCATTAGATGGTTAATTTGTTGCATCAAATGGTTAATCGGTTGCATCAGGTGGAAAATCTATTGCATCAGATTTTTAATCTGATGATAAATCAATTGTATCAAATGGTTAATCTATTGCATCATATTTTTTATCTGATAGATAATCTATTGCATCAAATTTTTTATTTGATGGTAAATTTGTTGCATCATACGATAAATTTGTTGTATTAGATGGTTAATCTATTGCATCAGATGGTCAATTTATTATATCAGATGGTTAATATGTTGCATCAGATGGTTAATCTATTGTATCAGATAGTTAATGTATTGCATCAGATGGTTAATCTATTTCATTAGGTGGTTATTCTGTTGAACAAAAAAAATATTAACATGATTTTGTTTAATAGAACAACAGCAATATCACCAGTTTACCAAGAATAAGAACAAATTAACCCAACAACGGCGCAACACCAATATCGTTATTTTGTTTGTACAAACACAAAAAACAAAAATCAAACCTCAAAAAATACAACAAACAACAAAAAATCATATTGCACTCCAAAAAGAGAAGAGAAGAAATACCAGAAATTAGAATTTTATTTGGACCCCGCATTTCAAATTAAAGCAACAAATATTGAAATTCTTCACCAATACCACTACTGAAAAAATGGGCTATGGCGATGAATCTCATACTGTCTTTATAGCCACCGTAACCGTTCCAATAGACATATAGCGACGGTTAGACAACCGATATAACTGAAGGTGTTACATTAGATAACAGGCGATGATTTCTTGCGATGGTTGGGAAAAACATTGTTAAATCTTGGTCTTTAGCGACAGTTATTTACATAGACCATATGGCAACGGTTTTCATGGTGTTTGCATGGTTCCAAACCGTTCCTATATATCTACCATAGCGACAGTTATAAATATGATAAGGCAACAATTATGAGGCTATTGAGATGGCTTTAAGTCGTCCTTATAAATCTAATATTGTGACAGTTTATTATATGTTTTGACGGTTGAACTTATTGCCGTGGTTTTTAAGCTATTGCAACAGTTTGATTTATGTTTGGACGGCTACCTATTGTGGCTTATATAGACCGTACTAAAAGCTTTATAGGACGGTTATTTTGTAAGCTATTGCGACCGTTAAACATGAGTTATAGCAACAGTTAATTTTGGCTATAGGGATAGTTATTTTAGTCTATTAGGACAATTATTATTAAACTATTCAACAATACTATATTATCCTATTGCAGTGATTTTATAAAGCTACCATAACACAAAATGTACATACACGTCACAAGTTTAGAATGTTCAAAATAAAAGATGTTTGAAATAACTCGGTCAAATGTGATCGATCTTAATCAAAACATACACATGTTTTTTCCAATAGTTAGTGTGACATGAAGCCAATGTGATCTATCTCTTAGGTCAGGTCTAGTTCATCATTTTCGTTCCCACCATCTTCTATGTCATGATCACCTACAATAATAAGAAAAATAGAATTAAAGTTAAGCAACAAACTACACAACAACAACAACAACAAAAGTTGAAAAAAATCAAATAGAACTTGGATATTAACACACTGAACTAAACAAGCCGTACGCATAGTACACAAAAAAAATGAGGAACTTTTATTCAAGAAAAAGGAATATTTACTAAAACCCCAGCATAATGATTCAACTCAGGGTTTAAATGCACCAGCAGGAAACATATCTCCCTTTAGAAAAATAGAAGAATACCAATTTCTACAAACAAGAATATCCCTAAAAAAAACCATACACACAACAAAGTCGGAGACAACCTTGACATGATATACCACAATCACTAATCCAATCCAGCAAGTGTATGAGCATGGTTGTTTCCTATAAAATAGTTTTTTAATTTTCTGGAAGAAAACTATAATCCAAAAATTATTTTCTTGGAAAATGAAACATAACTAAGGCTCTCACAAGATCAATTCTTATTTCCAATACCTTATCCAAACAAACATTATTTCCAATAACATAAATCAAACAAACTAAAAGCAGAACTATTTGGTAGTCCAGACACGAGCAACCTAATTGAATAATTCACCTGAGCAACATCATTCAAAATTATGAGTTGGTGATATAAGGTTTAGGTTTAGATTGTAAGTTGATAAGCACCGGATGGTACTACTTGAAATATTATATAGTCTGCACCCCTCCATCCTAGAAATTAATCTGAAATATTAATCATTTGTATTTTTATAGTAAAGAGGATGTTAACATTATCTTTCAACTGCATAATATTGAAAAGAAAATGAAACACTTCAAGGAATAATATTCCATTAGAGAAAATAGAAGGAAAAAAAACAAACAATAAACTAAAGGGAAACTGACAGATCGTATCACACTTATAAGCATGTTACAGAAGAGTCAAGATTTACTTGAGCTCAATCTAACAGAAATGTTAAATTAGTAAAGATAGAGGGCACATATCTAAAGGGAAACAAAGCTTCAGTTCATTCTCTTGATAATGTGGCTTATTTTCTTAATGACAGAAAGCAAGGAAAAAAGACACTGGTTCAGAGCCCATTACCTAAATAATATAGTAGCATTGAACACACAACACCCTAAAAATAAGTAGATGTAATGAAAGAAAATAAAATAAGCCTCACTATCGAGAAAGATAAATAAGCAATAAACTCCTTCTCTAGGCTATGTAAGAGAAAAGCATTTCAAAACAGATAACTTTTACAAAAAAAATAGTTCTTAAAGGATCAGCTGGGAGGTGCATAAAAATTGAAGCAAGGTGAAATTCAGGTTGGAACTTTTATTTTCCATTGACATATTGTGAACTAGTGCAATGATATTGAGTAGTGCAACTATTTTCTGCTATGCAGTATTTCTAGAGTTTACAAAACTATAAACCATACTAAGTTCTTTTGATCTATGTGGTCTTGGAGTGTAGGATAAATATATTATGTGTATCCCAAGAAGGACAGGTAATAGACTTTCAGACATGTTCCAAGGCGAAACATAATATCAGGTGAAACGAGATTGAAGTGCTAGTTGTTTTCTTTCTACAAGGTAGAAGTGGGTTCCAAACAAAATCTAAATGTTAATGCATGCAATCGATATGGTATTTCTTACATACCTACATAACTGTTGAAACAGAAAAAAGCATGGCATATCTACCCATAGATTTAGTTCCTTTAGTTATGAAATATTAATAGTCTCATGGAATAATTTGAAAGGTAATGATGTATTAGCATATGGTTAGCAGTGCATCAGCAAGTGACAAGCTCCTGCTTCAATAAGCCAGGTTAAAGAGGTCTTCCTTAAACAAGTCGAGCCTATCAGTAATGGAGTACCCTTTTGCATTCCATAAATAGTTCTAAACCTTTCCACATGCCAAATACCCCATTGATGATACACCAAACTTGTGTGTATCTCAGCTTGTTATGGCACTATGTCTTCAAAAGAAACACAAGTATTGCTTGAGCCAAGTGACTTGATACTTTAGAAACTCAATCATAGACTAGTTTCCACAACTTTCAAGTCAAGTAAGATTAACAAAAACCTCATTATATTACATGCTTAATAATACCAAACACACACATTCACCACATCCCATGTAAATGCATAGGTTACATACTCCAGGCACCAAGAATTTCAACTCACAACCCTTAACACAACTCACAACTCATATCAATAGTGAACATCCCACATAATCATCAAATATAACTCGGCACACTCCCTAAAACATAAATTAAAAACAAATTACGAAGCACAGTTTACTAAGTCACATTCATGTGTAGGTGCCCAAACTATTGTTATAGTTAAAGAGAAGAAATGGATTTAAATAATAAACAAAAATACCTTGATATATAACTCACAATTACCAACCACAAATAACAATTCAATATTGTAATACCCTGTATATTTCTAAGCTAGAAAATAAACCATTGTTTCTACGTATAAAACCTCCTATCCTGTGATTCATATTTGAGTACATGACATACAATGAGTATCCTAGTGAGAATAGAGCTTATGATGTGTTAAGCGTATCCATAAGAGTCACTTAGAGTAAGGTGAGCTAAGAGCTTTTGAATCCATCAAGTTTTAGTATTTTATTTTGCAAAATTCATCTTTGAATGAGAATAACTCGATGTATATGTGGTATTTTGGCAGATTTAGACCCACCAAATTTTACAAGATTGAATTAGCCTTCCAACGATACCAATTTTACCAAAATCTGACACCCGAGCAAGAAGTTATGGCATTGTAAAGTGGAGTGCGTCGTCCAATAAATCGTGTAAGGCTACTGGAATGGTTATCCCATAATTTGTGCGATGGACAACCTAACTTATGCCATAAGTTTTGTGATGCACAACATAACTTATGCCATAAGTTGGGCGACGCACAACCTATCTTACGCGATAAGTTCTGCGCTACATATCTTATGGCCCAAGTGATATAAAAACCCCATTTTTGAGTTATTTTAAGGGAAGAATGGGTATTTCCCACCCCTATATAATCCTATAACACTGGATTTAGCCCCAATTCAACCAAAATTTAGTCACTTCTCTCAAAATTCTCTCAAGAACAAGTTAGGGTTCTTAATTGGGGATTCAAATTCAAGAAAATTCCACCATAAATCTTTACGGAATTAAGAACTAAGGTATGCATGGTATTAATTCAAGGATTCCTTTCATCCATGAAGTCCAAGATTCAAGTTTTAAACTATGGATTATGATATTCATGCTATAGGTTGATTATGTTCATGTGGATATTGTGGTATGATTCCCAAGTTGGAATCTTTATGTGTTTTTATGAAAATATGTTAGCATGTGAGTTGAAAACCATGAATTTTAGTTAGTTATGATATGTTAATTTAATGACTATGTCATGCGTTAATTCATGCAACCTAAGTGTTTGATAAAATTCCTAAGAGACGAGAAATTATGTAATATAGCTCAATTGTGATGTATGTGATGGATTCATATTTCACCCTTATGTTCAAATGACTCCCATGCTATTGATGTGCAATGTAAATATTTTTGGAATGCTCGTGATGTTAGAATATGAAATTATGACATTGAGTATATATATTCCTACCATGTAAAAGATTATAACAACCATGTACTTTATGAAATCCCTAACTTATTGTATTATGGATTGTTGATGTTGGTCATGTATTCAAGAATGTCATGCCTTGTCAGTTTCCTTCTATCAAGTCCTAGGGGTACTTGTACCCACAATTTAGTTGTATGCCTAGAGCTAGTGTCATGTTTTCACGATATCCTCAATCAAGCCATGTTTAGAAGAATTCAGTCAGTCATGGACTCAAGAAAACTCAGTAATCCCAGTAATCTTAGAAAGCTCAGAAATTTAGAAATCTCAGTAGTATTCTGTCAGTAATGGAACTCAATGAACTCAGTCTAGTTCAGTTCAATTAATCATGTTTAGTGTCTATTCAGATGGGAGAAGGATTTAGCATTGAGTGAACCTAAGGATAAGGACATACACTGACAGATGAGGATGTGATCCTTAGAAGCAATCCTTGTGTCCCAAAACTATGTAGCTAGCATAGGTTGAGACATCAACACTGACAAATGAGGGTTGATGAGGCAAATAAACACTGTCAGATGAGGGTCCCACCATTTTCTTTTAGGGATACTGCCAAATGAGGGTCACCTACAGCTTGTCTTTACTAGTGGCACTGTATTGACACACTTCCAATTAGGGTTACAAATTGGACCCCAACTCATCTATAATGAATTATTTAGGGCATGTCGGTTATATGACTACTTCCTACAGTCTTAGTATCAGTAAATGACCTAAGATAGTCCTTCATATTTTAGGACTGTCAGATGCAGTCAACTCAGCACAGTACAGAACTCAACTAGTTCCATCAGAACATAGACTATCAGATATAGTCGCTCAGTACTTGTTATATCAGTTATCAGTAACTCATGCTATCAATAATCAGATTTAGTAGTCAATACCATCACGAATTTAGTTACAGTCACTTATTCATACATGTATTCTCTTGTTCATGTTATACAGTCAGTTAGTATTGTTCATGCATTTGAATCCTTTGCATTTATCCTACCTCACATGTATACCAGTATATTCAATCGTACTGATACATTTATGCTATGCTATTTTATTCTATACCATAGGTTCAGAAGCATAAGCTCCAAAGCATCAGTAGCATTTTAATTTTGGTAGTCAAAGTATCATTACTTTATATCTTCATTACTTAGTTTATTTTAGTAGTTGGAGTTAGTTGGGTACATGTCCCATTAACTCCTTATTCAGACAGTTCAGTTTTAGAGGCTTTTTAGACTACAATATGTTCATATAGTTTTGTTTCAGTTTGTTTTGGTATTAATATACCGTACTTTCAAATATTATGTATTATCAGTTTTGAACCTTATGGCCTTTCAGCTTTTATTTCTGCATTTATACAATATATTATGCAGTATTTAGGTTCAGATACTAGTCATGGGTTAGCTTGTAGTCCGTCGGGGTCATGAGCATCGTGTAGTGCTCCGGGTACCAGATTTGAGGTGTTACAAACTTGTTATCAAAGCTTAAGGTTTAACAGTGTCCTAGGAAGTCTTAAAAGTTGCATCTAGTAGAGTCTTGTGCATGGGTGTATTATGCACCACACTTATGTATAGGAGGGTATGAGATATTTTAGGAACAGGTTCCCTTCTTTCAATACTCATGTCGTGCCAGTGAGAATGAGCTCAAATTTAACTCTTAGTCTAATCCATTTCTCCCTTTCGTTACAGAACATGCCTCCCGAAAGAACCAACAAAAGGAGAACTGAGAATCAGTTAGCACCTCCGTCCATTTTGGCAGATTCCCTAGATGAGCATGTCTTTTATGGTGAATTCAAAAATGAGCCCCTTAACTTATCTTACTTAATAGTAGCTCAGAGCAATTACCAGTCTGTTGTCCCACCCAGGAATATGATTCATGCCCAGCAGATTAAGGTGGAAAAGCGTAGAAAGAGAGAAAATAAGAGAGCCAGAATAAGTAATTTCAATTTTACTCAGCCTAAGTCAGAAGGTGGTAACTGTTATCAGTTTTGCCTAAAGGCATCCATTCTAGTTCCTTCCTCGACTAGCACTCTAGTTCCTAAATTCAGATATAGGGCGCCAGGTCCTAAACCTTAGGGTAGTGGTAGCAGTGCCCAGACTAATCCCCTTTCTCAGACTTGTGGAAAGCATCACAGGGGTGTTTGCAGAGCTAGCAGTTATGTATGCTTAGGATGTGGTGAGTCAGGTCACAGAGTCCGATACTATCCTTAGGCTAGTCCATGAAGTCATCATAACCGTCCTTCAGTTTAGTTCGATCGCCCAAATCAACAGGGTTCCACATCCAGTGCAACTAATAGGCAACGCCCAAATAAACTCTATGCTCTTTATTCCCATAGGATCAGGAAAATTCTCCTGATATAAACACTGGTATGTTACAGTTATTTCACTTGCATTTTTACGCCTTGCTAGATCCAGGAGCTACCTTGTCTTTTGTTACTTCTTATATAGTAGTTGATTTTGGAGTCAGTCCCAAATTCTAGCAGAGCCCTTCTCAGTCTCTACCATAGTAGGTAAAACCATCATAGCTCGGTGGGTATACAGGAACTGCCCGATTATGGTATCTTAGAAAGTCACTTCAGCAGACTTAGTCAAATTAGAGATAACTGATTTCGAATGTTATTCTCGACATGTATTAGCTTTATTCCTGCTATGCCACAGTCGATTGAAAAAATTGAATTTTCTAGTTTCAGTTTTTGAATGAACCTATCCTTGAGTGGAGCGATAGTATTTTGGCATTCAGGGGTCAGTTTGTTTTCTACCTACAGGCTAGGAAAATGATATCTAAGGGATGTGTCTATCATTTTGTTCGATTTAAGGACTCTAGTTTTGAAACTCCCAATATTGAGTCGGTTCCAGTAGTGAATGAATACGTAGATATCTTTCCCAAAGATCTTCTAGGAATTCTTCCCAAAAGGGAAATAGTTTTCGACATAGATCTTCTTCCAGATACTCAGCCCATATCTATTCTGCCATACAGAATGGCACCAGCAGAACTCAGAGAACTGAAAGAATAGTTGAAGGATCTCCTAGATGAGGGATTCATCAGACCCAGTGTTTCCCCGTGGGGTGCACCAGTCTTATTCATGTGAAAGAAGACGGTTCCCTTAGAATGTGCATAGATTATTGTTAGCTCAATAAAGTCACAGCCAAGAACAAGTATCCATTTCCCAGAATCAATGACTTATTTGACAAACTTTAAAGTGCCAGTTAATTTCTCTAAGATAGACCTCAAATCAGGCTATCATTAGCTTAGGGTCAGAGAAGGTGACATTCCAAAAATGGCTTTTTGAACTCGGTATGGTCACTTAAAATTCTTAGTCATGTGATTTGGTCTTACCAAATCTCCAGCAGCTTTCATAAACTTGATGAACCGAGTGTTTAACTAGTACTTGGATATATTTATCATAGTCCTCATAGATAGCATCTTTTTTTATTCCCGAAATGAGTGTGGTCCTGTAGACCATCGCAGAATAGTATTACAGACCCTCAAAACCCATCAGTTATTAGTATATCTATTCATGCCCCACAAGTCAAATCTATAATAATCACTAATCATGTATGCTTACAGTTCCTATTATAAGGAGTTCCAATTCACTTAGTGTTATGAATCATGTTCCATGAGTACAAAAATTTCAAACTCAGGTTATGCAGCTCATGAATCATACACTCATATCATGTTTTACATTATTCTCATCTCACATGACTCATGCTCCACTCCTAATGATCATTGAAACTCAGACTATGTCACATTTACCCTCAGTTTAAATCCCTTGGTGAATCCGTTGGGATGATGTTCTATCTCTCGAGTCTTAGTTACGAAGTTAGTTTAGTAATCAATATTCAATAAAGGACTTAGATAGTCCTACAAAACCATGACTTTCAGCTATCAGTTACTTAACCATCAAAATTTAGTACTTTAATACCTGTCTAAACCTCAGTTATCAGAAACCAATATTTAGTCCCAGCTACAGTCTTAGTTATATTTACAGTCTCAGTTACCGTCTTAGCTACAATCTCAGTCCCAGTCCTATCCCACTAATCATGTCGGTAACTTAATTCTGTTTTAGGTTTACTCAACCATAGATTATAGTTATCAGTCACTCAGTTGTCAGCCTTCCAGTACCTCAGTTTACAAGACTATTCCAAAATCGTATTATTCTCTTGGTGTTGCATTCTCAAATAATACAGTTACCTCAATTCATGCTCAGTTATCTTATGTCACTCAGTTAGTCCTTAGCTCCTCTGCATAATGCTCTATAGTTGCAGTCCAGTTATTCAAGACTAAGTACAGTTCTTTCTTGCAGACCCAGTATTCAGCTATCAGTTATTCAGTTAATCAGATAAGTTAGTATGTTTAGGCATTCATGCTCAGTGCTCATGTGAATATTTTGAGTAGTCTCAGGTGAAAAAAAAGTACTTCTATTAAGTATAAGTTTTCAGAATGAGTTAGATCGATCATCCAGTAATTTAGTTTATCAATCAGGAAACAAGTTCTTATGGTATGGTTTCCTATCTTTCCACCTAGTCCTACTATCAAAAATCTTAGGAATGTAACTATTTCGAGAGATAAAAACCCAGTAGTTGAAAGATCAGCTCAGTTTATGTATTATGTCTCAGTTATAGATCCCAGATATTCAGTCACGATTCAGTTCGTAGGTTCTATGCACATCATCCCAGTTTTCCTCAGTATCTTAATCAAGTCAGTATTCTTCTCAGGACATAATGTCCCAATGGGGAGATGCTCTATAACCTCAATCTATGATGCCCTAAACCCTCCAATTTCTCTTTTGTAATGAATCAAGTTTAGAGTTGTGGGTACCCATAGGTTGACCCTCTAGCTCCAATATCAGTCGTCAGCCATGTACTCAATGGCTCAGTTCAATCACGATACCCAGTTCATGTCACATCTTATAGACTCAGCCATGTTCTTATGTTCCCATTCATTCATATTCCAAAAAGATCTCGAGATGAGTCAAAAAATTTTGTGTTTTTGAAAATCTCTCCCATGAAGGGAGTGAAGAGGTTCGGCAAGAAGGGAAAGCTTAGTCCCTGATATTTTGATCCCTTCAAAATTCTCAATTGTTTTGGCAAAGAAGCTTATGATCTCGAGTCACCTTCAGATCTAGCTTCAACGCATCCACTCTTTCATATATCCTAGCTTAATAAATGCATAGGTGAACCATCAGTCGTAGTCCCTATTGAGGGCATAGACATTCAGAACAACCTCTGTTTTAAAGATATTCTAGTCGATATTCTTGACTATCAGATTCACAGGCTGAGGAACAAAGAGGTCCCTCAAGTCAAAGATCTTTGGTGGAATCAATCCGTTGAGAGAGCTACTTGGGAAGAAAAAGTAGACATATTATCCAAGTAACCTTACCTCTTCTCCGCTAATCCAGACTTAGCCCAAGATTATAGCTTTCCTTAAGCTTATTCAGTTTCATGTTCAAATTTCTATTACAAAACAGTTTCATGATCAGAATCCCATCATAAACTTGGTACCAAATACCATTACATATTCAGTCACGTGTTCATGAATCAGATCATCCATGTATTCATGCATCAGATATGCATTCTCCTTGTGAGAAACTCAGTTTATCAAAAATACCTATCATGCATTCATGAATCAGTTAAGTCATGAAAACATGTATTAGATATGCAAACTCAATATAATACAATCAACCTATCAGTCATGTCAGTCATGTAATCATGTTTTAGTTGTTCATGTGCAGTGTGTACTTCAGTTATCATTCCTCCCCTTACAGTCAGTCCCATTCGATGATGAATGTTCCTAAGGGGGAGATATTACAATACCCCGTATATTTCTAAGCTAGAAAATGAGCCATTATTCCTATGTATGAAACCTCTTATCCTGTGATTCATATTTTAGTACATGACTTACAACGAGTATCGTAGTGAGAAGAGATCTTATGATGTGTTATGCATGTTCATAAGAGTCACTTACAGTAAGGCAAGCTAAGAGTTTTTTATTCCATCAAGTTTTAGTGTTTGATTTTGCAAGAGTCATTTTTGAATTAGTATAACTATATTTATATGTGGTATTTTTGGCAGATTTAGAACCACCAAACTGTATAGGATCGAATTACCTTTCCAATGATACCAATTTTACCAAAATCCGATACCCGAGCAAGAAGTTATGGGTTCACAAAGTGGAGTGCATCGCCTAACAAATCGCCTAAGGCTACTGGAATGGTTATGCCATAAGTTATGCAACGCACAACCTAACTTATTCCATAAGTTGTGGACGCAAAACCTAACTTATGCCATAAGTTGTGCGACGCACAGCCTAGCTTACGCGATAAGTTGTACGTCGTATATCTTATGGACCAAGTGATGGAAACACCCCCTTTTTTGTTATTTTAAGGGTAGAATGGGTATTTCCCACCCCTCTATAAGCCTATAAAATGAGATTTAAACCTAATTTAACCAAAATATAGTCACTTCTCTTAAAATTCTTTCAAGAACAAGTTAGGGTTCTCAATTCGGGATTCAAATTAAAGAAAATTCCACCGTAAATCTTGGTGGAATCAAGAACTAAGGTATGCATAGTGTTCATTCATGGATTTCTTTCATCCATGAAGCCCAAGAATTAAGTTTTAAACTCTGAGTTATGATATTCATGCTATGGGTTGATTATGTTCATATGGTTGTTGTGGTATGATTCCCAAGTTGAAATTTTTATTTGTTTTTATGAAAATATGTTAGCATGTGAGTTAAAAATCATGAATATCATTTGGTTATGATATGTTAATTTGATGATTATGCCATGCCTTAACTCATGCAACATAAGTGTTTGATAAAATGCCTAAAACACTAGAAATTATGTAATATAGCTCAATTGTGACATATGTGATAGATTCATATTTTACCCTTATGTTCAAATGACTCCCATGCTATTGATATGCAATGTAGATGTTTGTCGAAATGCTCTTGATGTTAGAATATGAAATTATGACATTGAGTATATGTATTCCTACCATGTACAAGATTATGATAACTATGCACTTCATGAAATACCCAACTTTTTGTATTATGGATTGTTGATGTTGGTCATGTATTCAAGAATGTCATGCCTTGTCAGTTTTCTTCTATCGAGTCCTGGGGTACTTTTACTCGATAATTTATTTGTGTGCCTACAGCCAGGGTCATGTTTTCATGATATTCTTAGTCAAGCCATGTTCAGTAAAATTCAATCAGTCATGAGACTCAGGAAAACTCTGTAAACTCAGTAATCCTAGTAATTTTAGAAAGCTCTAAAATTTAGTAATCTCAATAGTATTCCATTAGTCAACGGAACTCAATGAACTCAGTCTAGTTCAGTTCAGTTTATCATGTTCAGTGTCTATTCAGATGGGAGTAGGATTTAGAACTGAGTGAACCCAAGGATGAGGACACACATTGACAGTTGAGGGTGTTCTCCTTAGAAGCAATTCTTGCGTTCCAGAACTATGTAGATAGCATAGGTTGAGACATTAATACTGACAGATGAGGTTTGATGAGGTGAATCAAAAACTGTTAGATGAGGGTCCTACCATTCTCTTTTAGGGACACTGCTAGATGAGGGTCACCCATATCTTGTCTTTACTAGTGGCGCAGTATTGACACCCTTCCAATTGGGGTTACAGATTGTACCCCAGTTCAGCTATAATATGTTTTTTGGGGCATGTCAGTTAGATAAATACTTCCCACAGTCTCAGCCTCTGTAAAAGAACTTAGATAGTCCTTCAGATTTAAGGACTATCAAATATAGTCAACTCAGCACAGTACAAAACTCAGCTAGTTCCATCAGTAACTTATGTTATCAGTAATTACACTCAATAGTCAGTACCATCACAAATTCAGTTACAGTCACTTATTCATGCATTTATGCACAAGTTCATGTTATACATTCAGTTAGCATTGTTCATACATTTGAACTCTTTGCATTCAGCCTACCTTATATGCATAACAGTACATTTAATTGTACTGGTGCATTTGCGCTATGGTGTTTTATTCTATACCATAAGTTTAGAATCGTGAGACCTAGAGCATCAGTAGCATTAAAGTTTCAGTAATCAGAGTTAGCAGTGAGTCCTCATCCTTCGAGGACATGATCATTACTTTATTTCTTCATTACTTAGTTTATTTTAGTACTTTGAGTTAGTTGGGGACATGTCCCATCAACTCTTTATTCAAATACTTTAGTTGTAGAGGCTTTTCAGACTATATAGTATGTTCAGACAGTTTTGTTTTAGTTTGTTTTGGTATTGATATACTGTACTTTTAGATGTTATTTTTATCAATTTTGAACTTTATGGCCTTTCAGCCTTTATTTTCGCATTTATACAATATATTATGCAGTGTTCAAGTACAGATATTAGTCATGGATTATATTGTGGTCCTTCGAGATTATGAGCATCGTATAGCACTCCGGGCACCAGATTCGGGGTGTTACAAATACAGTCCAACAACAACCACAGTATCAGACACCAAATAAACTAGAGTACAACTTAGAATTTGTAACACTAACCTTAACTATTTTGACTATTTCTCCATGTAGTTGCTAGTGTAGAAGTATAATGCCCTAATTTTATGAACTGGATGCTACACGGTACCTATGACCCTGAAGGACCACAAGTTAACCCATGACTGATATTTGTACCTCTACACTGGATAATATATATGAAAAATGTGGAAAACATGAATAATAGCCCATAAGGTTCAACTGAATACAAAATCTGTCAGAACATAACATCCATGTGGGGTAACAAATACCCAAAATAACTGAATCTGAATCAAAATTGAATATAAATCTGAACTAAATCTGAAAGCCTCTAAGTACTGTGTGAATAAGGAGATGAAGGAATATGTCTCCAACTAACTTTGTAAAACTGAAACCTAACTGAGATACTAAATGAATAAAATCATATCATCCTTAAATGAAGAGGACTCACTGCAACTCTGTATACTATAATGCTAATGCTACTGCGGATCTGGAGCTTGTGTCTCTGGACCTATGGTGTAACATGAAAAGAAAGCACCATAACGCAAATGTGTCAGTACGTGGTGATGTACTGAGTAAATGAGTGAGGTAGGCTGAATGCAAAAGGGCTTACATGCATGAGCAATGCTAACTGAATGACTGGTATGAATGTGAGAGTACAAACATGTATGCATAGTAACTGAGATCGTGAATGCATGATAGCTAAATCTATACGCTAATACATGGTTTACTGATAACTAATCATGACTGATACTATAGTTGTGATAACATGGGTGGCTGTATCTGATAATCCTGAATCTGATGGAACTATCTGAGTTTCGTACTGTAATTAAATTGACTATATCTGATAGTCCTGATATATTTAAATCTGAAGAACTATCTAAGTTCTTTTACTGAGACTGATGCTGAAACTATAGGAGGTAGTTGTTTAACCGACATGCCCTATATGTGCCATTATGGCTAAGATGGGGTCCAATCTCTGCCATGACTGGAAGGGTGTCAATACTGCGCCATTGGTAAGGGTAACATCTGAGGAACCCTCATATAACAAGTAACTCTAGTGAGAATGGTGGAAACCCTCATGTAACGGGTTGAGCCACCTCATCTACCCTCATATAATAGACTGCGATGTCTCAACCTATGTTGGCTATATAGTTTTGGAGCACAAGAATGACTACTAAGAATCACACCCTCATATAATAGGTGAGTTCCCATCCTTGGGTTCACTCGGTGCAAACTCCTACTCCCATCTACAGAGACTAAACATGATTTAACTGACTGTACGTGAATTGAACTTACTGAATATTTATTGACTGATGGAATACCACTGATATTTGTAACTGACGAAGATTATGAGTTTTTCCTGAGTCACATGACTGACTGATTTCTATTGAATCATGGCTTGATTTCAGATATCGTGAAACATGACATGGCTCTAGGCACACAGCTATATTTTTTAGGTACGAATACAACCAGGACTCTTTAGAAGGAAACTGACACACACATGACTGACTTGATCAAAAAATTGGAGTTACCAATTCATAATATCATAACCTGGGGAATTTGATGAAGTACATGATTTTCATACATCTTGTACATAAGTAGGATTTGCAAGTAAGCATATCATAATATTGTAAGGCTAGTTCATGAACAATCAAACAACATTTACGAGGAACACTATCAACATGAAAGTCATTGAAACATATGGGCATATCATGAATCCTTCACTTAGTCACAATTTAGCTGTGTTGTATGATTTCTAGTTCCTTAGGCATTTTATCAAACACCTTGCATGCACTCTTTTAAGGCATAGGTATATTTATCAATTCGACCATATTAATCCATCCAAAATTTATGGATTTCAACTAACCTATTCACATACATCATGAAAATACATCAAGATACAACTTTGAATCCAAACAACAATCATCAACATAAATATAGTAATAACACGACAAGGAAATTATAATTTATAATTTAAAACATAATTCTTGAGCTCCCTGGATTAAAGAGACCTATGGATGAACACTATGCATTCCTTAATCATTGACTCTTGAAAGATATCTAATATTTTTAAAGGTTCTTGAAGAATTCCTTAGGCTTGCTCCTGAGGAGATGATCTAGAGAGGAAACCCTAATCTTGTGGTTGAGAGTGTATGAGAGAGCTTTTTGAGATGTTTAACTAAAGAGAATGGAAGATAATACGCTCCTTGAGGGTTAAAGTCGTGGGCAGTTAAGGAAAAAGTCTAAAATACCCTTAATAAAACTTCCCTCAATTGCTGAAAAAAATAGCTGACGACATTCGTGACAAGTCGTCAAGCTGGTGATAAGCCGT
Organism: Capsicum annuum; assembly: GCF_002878395.1. Taxonomy (NCBI): domain Eukaryota; kingdom Viridiplantae; phylum Streptophyta; class Magnoliopsida; order Solanales; family Solanaceae; genus Capsicum; species Capsicum annuum. The sequence goes on along the minus strand of NC_061120.1, from coordinate 22,461,696 downwards.
CACGAATTGTCGTCACAAAAGGGTAAAATCTTGATTTTTAGTTAAGGTTGACGACATTGGTGATAGGCCATCACAAGCATGATGGATTATCACAAAATGTCATCACTGGGGGTGAAAATCTGCCCAAGGCTGACGACATTGGTAATAGCCCATCACGGGCGTGACAGCTTATCACAAATGTCATCACTCAATTTCCTAGCCTGACATGCCAGAGCAAAATAGACATAACTCCTTGCTCCCATATCGGATTTAGGTGAAATTGATATAGTTGGAAATATAATTCAATTATATATCTTTTAATGGGTCATGATCTCAGAGATTCATAGAATAAAGAGAGATATGCTCATTTGAAGCTGACTATACCAATATTCTACTCAAGAATTCAATCGGTAAGGAAATGTTTTGATTCGTCTGTTAGCTAGTACACTTTTTAGGCCTTAATATGCATCAACCTTGATCATAGCACTACCAAAGAACTAAAATTTATTACTCTTGAGTTCGAAGCATGATCCTAAAAATGTCTAAACTTTTGGGGTATTACAATATCTCCCCCTTATGAACATTTGTCCTCGAATGAGAATCAACTGAGAGGAGATAAAAGACAAACTGAACATGACTAAACCGGAATAGCTAAAATGTTATCTCATGACTTAGATGATAAATTTGCTGAACTCATGCATATCTGATGCATGGATAACTGATACATGAATGCCTAAATGAGTAATCTGATAAACTGAGTTTCTCAAGATGAGAATGCATAGCTGATGCATGATCTTATAAATGAACTGATACATGAATTCATGACTGAGTATGCAATGGTATAGGTCCAAAATTTTATGATGGGAACATGAACATGAAATAGAATAAGCTTAAGGAGAACTATTACCTTGAGCTTGATCTGAATTAGCGGAGAAGAGGTGAGGATACTTGGTATGCATATCTGCGTCTGCTTCCTAAGTAGCTCCCTCATGAGACTGATTTCTCCAAAGAAACTTGACTAGAGGGACATCTTTTTTCCTCAAATGATGAGTCTGATAGTCTAAGATTTCAACTTGAATCTCCTCATAAGAAAAGTTGTTCTGAATGTCAATAATTTGAATAAGGACTACAACTGTTAGGTTACCTATGCACTTGTTGAGCAAGGAGACATGGAAGACTGGATGAATTGAGGCTAGATATAAAGCAAATTTGAGCTTATAAACTACCTTGCCAAAACGACTGAGAATCCTGAAGGGACCGACATATCGGGGACTGAGTTTCTCTTTCTTGCCAAACCTTTTCACTCCCTTCATGGGATAGATCTTAAAATAGATGTAATCATTGACCACGAATTCAAGATCCTTTTTATGAACATTTGCATAAGACTTCTGTCGGCTCTAAGCAGCCCGCAGTCTCTTTTTGATCAACTGAACCTTTACTAAGGCGTCGAATACAAAGTCAGGACCTATGACGTAGCCTTACTAACTTTGAACCAACCAATTAGAGATCTATATCTCCTAGCATAGAGAGCTTCGAATAGAGCCATTTGAATACTGGAATGATAGCTATTATTATATTCAAACTGAATCAACGGCCAGTGGTCATCCCAACTTCCATTGAAATCAACTGTACACGACCTTAGCATATCTTCAAGAGTCTGAATGGTCCATTTTACTTGACCATCTATCTGAGGATGAAATGTTGTACTGAAATTGCTTGGGTACCAATACCCTTTTGGAATGCTTTCCATAAGTGAGAGGTGAACTAGGTACCTCTGTCTTAGATGATAGATAAAGGAACACCGCGTAATCTGACCAACTCCCTGATATAGAGTTTGGCGTAATTCTCGGCTGAATAAGATGTATGAACTAGAAGGAAGTGAGCTGACTTGGTCTTTCTATCTACAATGACCTAAACTGAATCATGCTAATGACGAGTGTGAGGCAAACCTGTCACGAAGTCCATGTTCACTTCTTCCAACTTCCAAGTAGGAATGGTGAACTCTTGCATGGAACCACTAGGTTTCTGATGCTCTATCTTAACCTGCTGACATATAGAGCACTTGGCTATAAATTCTGCAATATCTCTCTTCATCCCACTCCACCAATAGATCTCCCGCAAGTTGCAGTACATCTTAGTGGCCCCTCGATGAATAGAGTATCGTGCACTATGCGTTTCTACAAGAATTTACTGCCTCAAGTCATCTACACCTGGAACATATAAATGACTCTGACAATGAAGAACACCATCTCCCCCTTGGGAGAAAACCTTTACTTTCTGATTCTGAACTGACTTTTTCAGCTTGACAAGGCTAGGATCCCTGTCTTGCTTCTCTTTCACCTCTGAAACTAAAGATGACTCTGAACTACTCTGAACATATACACCACCCTCTGAAGAGTCAACTAAGTAAATACCTAGTCTTGCAAGCTTATTCATCTCTTGATCAATCTTTTTCTTGCTATCCTTAATGTGAGAAATGCTACCCATGGAAAGTCTACTGAAAGCATCGACCACAACATTGGCCTTTCTCGGATGGTAAAGGACACTTGTGTCATAATCCTTCAAGAGCTCTAACCACCTTCTCTGACAAGATTGAGATCTTTTTGAGAAAAGACATACTGGAGACTCTTATGATCTATAAAGAATCTACATGAACTCCGCATAGGTAATGCCTCAAAATCTTTAAGGCAAATACTATGGCTGCTAACTCAAGATCATGAGTAGGATAATTCTTCTCATGGGGATTTAACTGTCTAGAGAAGTAGGCTATGACCTTACCATGCTGCAAAAAAAAACACAACCTAGACCCACTCCGGATACATCACAATACACTATGAAACCGTCTGAACCATCTGGAAGAGCTAGAATTGGAGCTGAGGTGAGTTGAGTCTTCAACTCCTGAAAATTCTTCTCACAAGAATCTGATCACTAAAACTTGACCTTCTTTTGAGTCAATCTAGACATAGGGGATGCAATATAAGAAAATACCTCAACAAACCATCTGTAATTGCCATCCAAACCCAAGAAACTCCTGATATCTAATTGAGATACGAGCCAAGGATAGTTTCTTACCGCTTTAGTTTTCTGAGGATCTACCCTAATGCCATCACCAGAAATAATATGGCCAAGGAATGCTACTGATCTTAGCCAAAACTCGCACTTACTGAACTTGGTGAATAATTGATGATCTCTAAGAGTTTAAAGAATAATTCTGAGATGGTTTGAATGATCACGCTCGGTGTGGCAATAGAACAGGATATCATCTATGATGATTATGATGAACATGTCCAAGTACTGCTTGAACACACAGTTCATCAAGTCCATGAAAGAGGCTGGAGCATTGGTAAGACCAAAGAACATGACTAGAAATTCGAAGTGACCATACCGAGTACGGAAAGCTATCTTTGGGATATCACATTCTCTAACTCTGAGCTGATGATAGCCTGATCTGAGATCTATCTTGGAGAAATGATTGGCACCCTGAATTTGTTCAAACAAGTTATCTATTCTAGGATGTTAAAACTTGTTCTTGACTATAACTTTGTTGAGCTGACGGTAATCAATACACATCCTAAGAGAACTATCTCTCTTGCGCACGAATAAGAATAGTGCACCCCATGGGGATACACTAGGCCTAATGAATCCCTTATCTAATATATCCTTCAACTAATCTTTTAGTTCCTTGAGTTCTGCTGGTGCCATTCTGTATGGCGGAATAGAAATAGGCTAAGTGTCTGGAAGTAGATCAATGCGGAAGTCTATTTTCCTTTCGGGAGGAATTCCTGGAAGATCTTCAATAAAGACATCTGAATATTCATTAACCACAGGGACTGATTCCAAGCTAGGAGATTCTGAACTGGAATCCTTAACATGCATGAGATGCTACACGCACCCCTTAAAAATCATTTTCCTTGCCCGAATGTATGAAACAAGCTGACCATTGAAGGATGATGTACTACCCGTCCACTCTAAGAAGGGTTCATTCAAGAATGAAATTAAGAAATCCTATTTCTGTAGTTGATTGTGGCATAGCAGGAATGAAGCCAATCCATACCGAGAATGACATCAAAATCAATCATCTCTAATTTGATGTGGATCTCTAAAATATCATAATCAGGCAGTTCCTGTATATCCACAAAGCTATAATGATTTTACCCACTGGGGTAGAGACTGAAAAGAGCTCTACTAAAATTTCAGGACTGATTTAGAAATCGCCTGCTAGTCCTATTTTATGAAGATCACTTCTTCTTACAACCTTATATGGCTCTAAAATAATTCCCCAACCTAACATAGGTCAAAGACACATTCTTCGGTAACACTTTCCTAACTGTAACCTAGAGCAAGTGATGCATTATAAAATGAGCATTATGACTTTTATATCCTGATACTTTCATCTTATCTATTTGTGCTCGACTTGATATATTAGAGGCAAACCCTTTTGGTAATTTGGCATCTTTTAAAATAGTACAAAACAACCTTCTCTCCTTCGGTTTCATAGAGAAACAAGATTTAGTAGGATGAACTTTTCCACTATTATCATCTTCTATTGGTTGAAGCTCTTTGCATATCCCCATCTCTTACAAGTCATAGCGAGAATTTACATGATCTTTGGACTTTCCAACTATATCTAACAAAACAGCAAGCAAACTATCACAAAAATTCTTCTCTATGTGCATTGGGTCAAGGTTGTGCCGCAATTTATTTTGCGGCCAATACTATAATTTAAAAAATATAGATCTTTGTTTTCAAGGACCATCACTATTTAACTTTCTTTTTTCAACCCTTTCCAAAAACATTATTGAATTCACATAGTTCTTTAAGGACTTATTCACCTGATAAAGGAATGGTTGCATCTTTATGCTCCTCTTTACCATTAAATAATTTTTTATCTCTTCAAAATGGATGATCATAGGGAAAAAATGTTTGATTACCCAAGTAACACATCTTACGACTGTGTTTCAGATATTGGAAGTAAGTATTATGATTACAAGTAGGGCATGCCCATCTTCCCTTGGTACTAAGCATTACTAGTGCTGGAAAATCACTAACTATCAATAATAAAGCTCCACACATATTCGATGTTTGGTTAGTTTAAGCATCAAATGTTTCCATACCCACCTTGCGTAGTTCATTCAACTCTACAATTAGTGACTGCAAGTATACATCAATATCATTTCCAGGAGATGAGGGACCTGGAAATGACTATGTGGACTCACCAACTATTGGAATATAGATGGATATGATCAAAATCACTCACACTGCTAAAATTGAGCACCTAAACCTACATTATGAGACAATGTAGCACATAGAGAAATATGTAGATTAGTACTTCTGGATAGTACTGAGTATATGGGGGTAAATGCATAAGTAAATCTATATCTCAATATCAATATATATTGGTAAAATAATGCATGCTAAATGTAGATGACTCACATAAGGTGGAATATCTAAAAACTGAAAATCATAATCATGAGTAGCAAAATACGTTGCATAGATCTAGTGAATCATAATATTTAGTTTCTAAAAACTGTACTTGTGTTTTATCTTTAAATCATGTTGTCTAAGTGTAGAAAGAACTCACTTTTATATACGAAATCTGAAATCTCATAGGTAATAACCTATGTAAAGAAATATCTGAATAAAACTGTAAGCCTTTACAGTTAGTTTCTGAAGGTTGTTCTGTTACGATTATTCTGTAGTCTTTTTTATAAGGCTGGAAGAAATTCTTTTAAAAGCTTTTCTATAAGATTACTCTTTTCTATAGGGAGGTTCTTCTAACCGACATAAACCATGTGAGCTATCATGGATTCCTACGTCTAGTTCCCTTATAGGAAAACCTCACATTGAGGAGAGGTGTCATACTCTTGCCAAGGAGTATAACCTAATCTAAGTGATCACAATATGTATATATCATCCATATAGAAATGGGAATAATCTGATAATCTAAACCTACATTGGCTCGTAGTTCTGGGGCATGTGAACATACCAAACTCGGTGTTAAATACTACTCCCTTTAATCTGTATGCTCATCTTGTTGAAAATCCAATTTAAAATCTAGTATAATGGTTTATTAAGAAAACCAACTATATATCTATTAGATTAAACTGTAATCTAAAACTGTAAAGTGGTTTTCATATCTAAGCTGAGATCTAAAGATCAAATTTTTATCAAAAATCTAAAAATAATCTAATTATAGGGTGATTATGGAACAATCAATCTTGAAATAGCAATATTCAAATAGGGATTAATACCCATATATCAAATTTATGTCAAAATATAATAATATTCATGCTTGATAATGAAGATATTTAAAATTCAACTCAAAATCTGGAAATTTCTGCAATACACATGAAAATATGAAAATAAACATGCAAATTCATCATCTAAATCACTTCAAATCTCATAATCTTTTAATTAGCAATATTGGGATGAACCCTCATTTGAAACTCATGAAATTTCATACAAAATTAGCTTTAAAATAATTTTTGGGCATAAAGATGAAAGGATTATCCTTGTTGAACCCCCCTCCCCATTACTAAGGAAGTTTGAACTTGAATCCCTATTTGTGCTCTTAAAGATGAATTCTTGGATCTCTTGAATTGTAACCTTGAATTTTGAGTTTCCTTGGAGAAAGAATGGTGGAATTTGAATATCTTGGGGAGTAAGTTTTGAGCTCTAGGGTTTCTCTTTGAAAGTAATTTGATGAAAAGTGAGCATAATGAGCTTAGAATAGGTTAAATTATCTGTTATTCATAAATTGAGGACTGGATAATTGACTAAATTCTCCTTTTAAAATTAAGTTCGAAAACTAGAAAATCTCGATTTGGCCACCCACCGTGACGTGCCACTATCGCGGTGGTTCACTAAAAAAGGGACGAGCTTGGCTTTGCCCATCAATGCGGCGTGGTGAAATCGTGTCGCCTTATTGGAAAAAGGATGAGTGGGAACTGTATTTTTACCACGACATGACGTAATTGTTGTTCTCCACTGGAATTTGACAATTTCTAAATCATCCTTCACCGCGATGCGGTGACTGTCAAAGTGCCATACTGTTTTACTAAAAATGCCATAACTTCTCAACCGAGTATTGGATTGAGGCTAAATTGGTATCATTGGAAAGCTGAGCTAATTATCTACACATTGGTGGGTCTAGAGCATGAAAATTCTATATGTATCAAGAGTTAATCATTTTCAAAGCTAACCCTTGACATTCTAGGAGATAAACTGAGCTAGGAAAAGTATAGGGTATTACATTATCTCCCTCATAGGAACATTAATCCTCCAATGAGACTAGTTAAACTAAAGATATTGAGGAACTGAGGCTATATGATGGCATGCACAACTGAAAAAAGTTATATGACTGAATCTAAAACATACTGAGCGACTAAACTACTCTGCGAGTGCATGAATTTTAATCAAGATAACTATATGGATGAATTTGAGATTTGAAAAGAGCTGAATTAAGGAAGACTGTTACCTTCACCTGAATCTAAGTTTGTAGAGAAAATATAAGGGTACTTGGTTTGCATACCTGCTTCTGCTTCCCAAGTAGCACCCTCAATGGACTGATTTCGCTACAGAACCTTGACCAAGGGAACTTCTTTGTTCCTTAGCCTACGAATCTGATGATCAAGAATCTCTACTGGAACTTCTTTGTATGAAAGGCTATTCTGAATATCGGTGCTTTCTAGAGGGACTACAATAGCTGAATCATCCATGCAATTCTTCAATAAGGACAGATGGAACACTAGATGGACTGATGACAAGTCTGTGGGTACCTCAAGCTTATACGCTACCTTCCCAAAATGATTCAAAATTTGGTAGGGGCCAACATATTGGGAACTAAGTGTAACACCCCAAATTTTTGAAACCAGAATGCCACACGGTGCTGATGACCTCGAGGGACCACAAGCTAACCCTTTCTAATATCTGTATCTGAGCATTGCATAATACAATGAAATAAATGTGGAAAAATTGGCGGAAACTTGCCATAAGGTTCAAAACATCTAAAATACAAAAAACTAAAAACTAAATAATGAAACATCTATCTGAAAAGCCTCTAACTATTTGACTATAGAGTTGATGGGACATGTCCCCAAATAACTCCGTCTACTAAAAATAAATGGATTCTAATGCCATAATAAAATAAGGATCATCCTCGAATAAAGAGGACTCACTGCTACGTCTACTACTGCTGACTGGGTCTAAACTGCCAAAGGTGCTCTAGATCTCGCGCTTCTGAACCTATGGTATAAGATACCATAGGTCAAGAGAAAAGTATGTGTTAGTACTTTTAATGTTCTGGTATGCTATATAAGATAAGGCTAAATGCAAAGGCTTATGCATGCACAAACCATACCTGAAATCATCATGACTCTGAATACTGATACTCTAATACTACTTTACTGACATCTGAACTCACTACTAATACTGAGATACTGAATAACTGAATCTTCTAATATTGATAACTGAGTACTGAAGTTGAGATCAGTCCTCTCTAGTGATTGATATCTAAAACTGATGATACTGAAGCTAATTAACTGAATCTGCTCATATCAATGACTGAGTTCTGAGTATGCCACTATCGACTGACTAAATCTATAATCAAACCTTTCTAACGGATGATCTCTGAATTTATTAATAATGATAAAGAATGATTGCGTTTGAGATCAGACCTATCTAGCAGAAGATCTCTGAATCTTTTGATAATAGAAATGACGGACTAAGTTTGAGATCAAGCCTATCTAATAGGAGATCTCTGGCTCTGTTAGTACTGATACTGATTAATTTTATGTGAGACCAGACCTATCTAGCGGGTGGTCCATGAATCTGTGGAACTATCTAAGTTCCTTACTAAGATGGGTGACTGTATATGGCAGTCCTGATTTTTGAATTCTACTCTGAAGACTGATACTAAAACTACAACTAATAAGTTCTCACTTAATTGACATGCCTCGAATCTAATCTAGTGGTATCCAACCTGTAACCCCACCTGGAAGGGTGTCAATACCATGCCACAGGTAAAGACCTCTACTATGTTCAAGCCTCTCTAACGGGTTACCTTTAACATGAAGTCAAGACTAAGGTAATATGATAGTCAAACCTTAATCTAATGGGTGACTCCTGTTCCTGCGCTGGCTAAGCAGTTCTGGAGTTCAGGGACTATTACTAATGACTCTGCCTCTCTAATGGGGAAGTCATCATCCCTGTACTTACTCAGTGCTAGTTCCTACTCCCAACTGAAAGACACTAAACTGATTCTTGGACTGTACTAGACTGAACTGAATCTATTATTGATTATCTTACTTGACTGATCTGACTGAGTTTACTAGATTTTATTATCTGATAGAATACTTCTGAATATCATTATCTGACTGGATCATACTAAGTTCTGAATTAATTACTTTATTTCTACTAAGGTCTGAAACTGAATTCTTCAATACTACTAAGATCTGAGCTAAGTACTGAACTGAAGTTGGAATGCTAATAATACTTAGATTACTTAGATTTCTTATGTTCTGTAACTGTCTGAGAGTACTAAATTTTCTAACTGACTGAGTTCTAAGGATCATGGCTTGACTGAGATTATCATGAAAACTGTTGCTGGCTCTAGACAACAACTAATTTTTCAGGTATAAATACCCCCAGGACTCGATAACATAAAAGTAAAACATAACCATCTTAAATAATCATGACCATGGACTTTCATTAGCCATTACAATCATCAAAGCATCTCTTTAAGCACTTTGAAATCATAAACATATGATAGTATAGGGAGACATGCTATTGGCTCATACTCCATTCAATAAGATTTTATAGCAAACACTTAACATACATTGAAGAGCACATAATTGGGGGATTTCATGCTAACATGTCATAATTACGCCAGCTTACTAGAAATTGGACAATTAAGAAACTGGGCTTTGGCGCGACACGGTGGAAATTGCGTTGCCACCTTGGTTGCAAACTTGAAAGACACCGCGATGCAGTGGAATCATAGAGGCTCACTAGAATTTGCTTGGCTAGCTCCGCGATGCACTAAAGTACCAGGTGGTACACTATCTTACTAAAATGGCTACAACTCTTCACCCGAGTGTTAGATTTGGGCGAATTTGGTATCGATGGAAAGCTTATTCAATTTCCCACATGATAAAAAGTGAAAATCTTGTAAATACAGTAGGGAATAAAAAGTATTCATGTATGAAGCAAGATCTTTGATGTTCTAAAGATGAATCGAAGCCAGATAGAAATACGGGGTATTACAATATCTCCCTCTTGGGAACATTCATATTCGAATGAGTCTAATTAAGCTGAGAATACTAGTGAGCTGAAATTACATACTGGACATGAGCATGTGAAACATGACTATGTGACTGAAACTACTGACAGGTTTAATTCTTATACCGGACATGCATATCTAATTCATGGAATACACGAATGAAGCTACTCATAAGTTGAATTCTCATAATGGACATGCATATCTGATGCATGGATTCGTGAATGAATTTTTCTCATGAATGAATGACTAAATACACTGATAAGCTGAGTTTTTCTACTGAGCATGTATATCTAATGCATGTACACTTGACTGAACTGACTTTTGAGTGCTTGACTGATTATGCAATGATAACTGATACTAGCTTTGTGAGGAACATCTGAACGTACAACAGGATGAGCTAAAGACATGAAAGTATCAGGGATTAATGGGGTATCTCCCCCTTGGGACACTATATCCGTCTAAGAATGCTTACTTCACTAAAATACGGAGGCGATGCACAGGGCATCTACGAATTGGATCATAACTAAACCTTGGGAATTCGAAACTAATGTATGACTCATGAAATGAGTTATACTCACAACTACTAAGATACTCTATCTTGGAATAGTTACATTCTGGGAATTTCTGATAGCATGATCAGGTGAAGAAATAGATTAACAAACTATACGAATCTGACTGTCTGACTGTTAAACTAACTTCTTGGCTCTACTAACTAGCTCATACTGAAAAATTAAGCTCAAAATCGGAGAAAAGGATTTAAGGATGCATATCACAAAGATTAAGGACTCATAACATACTCGAATCTATATCAGGAACCTTTCGTGATCATGGTGAGTCTAGAGCGCATAGAGTCTGTTCTGATACTGACCACTATTGGCATCGAAAGTGGCACCCCGCTGACGCAATTCTCTACCCCTTTGAGCTACCACTATATATTCTCTTATTCTGTGGCCTGGCTTACCACATCCAAAACATACCTGGTTTTTAGCTTTGCACATACCTAGGTGATTCTTTCCATACTCTCCATAAAGTGGATAGGTACGAACACCACAAGCACTACCCTAGGCTTTGGAGCCTGGTGTCCCATCATGACTGATATCCCCAAACTTTAGTGTTGGTACACTAGCTGGGGATAGAGCTGGGACTAAAAATTTTTGTCTATGCTGAGGACGATTACAACCCTATGACCCTGCCTGAGAGAAATTATGACTACCTATTCTTGCCTTCTTACTTACTCTCTCCTTTTTTTATCTTATCGACCTCAACCTGTTACGCATGCATCACCAGTTTAGCAAGGTCCATATCTCTATTGATCATTGTAGTCGTAGACTCTTTCAACACTAACCCAAATACACCAATCACAAACTTACTCATACTCGCACTAGGGTCAGCTATCAAATTAGGAGCATACTTAGCTAACTGATTGAACTTAAGAAAATACTCCCTTACTGTCATGGAGCCTTTCCTCAAGTTTAGAAACTTTTCTACCTTAGCTTCTCTTATCTCTAGCAGGAAAAAATTATCTAGAAAGGCATCCTGAAACTCCCTCCAAGTCATAGGAGTTGCATCCTCACCTTTACTCTTCTTCCACATCACTACCCAATTATAAGAAATATCCTTCAGCCTATAGGATGCTAACTCTACACTCTCCTCCTCAGAAATAAGCATAATCTAGGTGAGTTTCTTCACCTTCTCTAGATAAAGATATGGGTCCTCACCTGCTACTGACCCAAAGAACTCTGGTGGGTTCATTTTCATGAAATCTCTGATTTTAGCTGTGGTTGAACCCCTATCTTGCTGAGGTGGGACTATAGCCTGACGGTTGCCCTGAACACTAGTGGTCACAACTTTGGCTAGCGCCTAAAAAGTTGCCTGAAACTCTGCATATGACACATTCTTATTTAGAGGATATACAGGCTGAGGTGGCTGGTTATCAACCCTATAGGCATTATCTCTGCGAGGAGGCATACTCTATAAATGAAAGGGAGAATGGATTAGACTGAGAATCAATTGGAACTTACGCATACTCATACGACATAAACACTGAAAGAAGGGAAACTGTTCCTAAAAACATCTTATAGACTCTTGTACATAAATGTGGCACGCAACATACCCATGCACAAGACTCTACTAGATGCAGCTTTTCAGACTTCCTAGGACACTATTGAACCTTAGGCTTTGATACCAAGTTTGTAATGCCCCAATTTTCTAGAACCAAAAAGCCACACGATGCTCATGACCCCGAGGGACCACAAGCTAACCCTTTCTGATATCTATATCTGAGCACTACATAATTTACTAAAATAAATATGAAAAAATAGGCAGAAACTTGCCATAAGGTTCAAAACATCTAAAATACTCCAAATTGAAAACTGAATACTGATACATCCGTCTGAAAAGCCTCTAACTATCTGAACTATGGAGTTGATGGGACATGTCCCCAACTAACTTTATCTATTGAAAATAAATTGAGTCTAATGCCATAATAAAATAAGGATCATCCTCAAATAAAGAGGACTCACTGCTACTTCTATTACTGCTGAGTAAGTCTGTATTACTAAAGTTACTGTGGAGCTCGCGCTTCTGAACCTATGCTAAAAGACACTATAGCACAAGAGAAAAGTATGCATCAGTACTTTGAATATACTGGTATGCTAGAGGAGGTAAGGCTAAATGCAAGGGCTTATGCATGAACATAGCTTAACTGAATAACATGAGAGTACTAAATGAGGATATATGCATGAATGTACAAACCATAACTGAAATCATCGAGACTCTGAATACTATTATTTGGATACTATTTTACTGACAGCTGAACTCACTACTAATACTGAGATATTGAATAACTGAATCTTCAAATATTGATAACTGAGTACTGAATTTGAGATTAGTCATCTCTGGCAGTTAATCTCTGAAATTGATGATACTAAAGTTGATTAACTAAATTTACTTATATCAATGACTGAGTTCTGAGTTTGCCACCATTGATTGACTAAATCTGTGATCAAACCTTTCTAACGGATGATACTTGAATCTACTAATAATGATAAGGAATGATAGTATCTGAGATCAAACCTATCTAGCAGAAGATCTCTAAATCTTTTAATAATAGAAATGATGGACTGAGTTTGAGATAAGGCCTATCTAATGGGTGATCTCTTGCTCTATCAGTACTGATACTGATTAACTTTATGTGATACCATGCCTATCTAGCGGGTGGTCCATGAATCTATGGAATTATCTAAGTTCCTTAATAAGATGGGTGACTAAATCTGAAGTTCTGATTTCTGAGTTCTACTCTGAAGACTTATACAGAAATGGCAACTGTGGGAGTTCTCACTTAAATGACATGCCCCAAATATGATATAATGGGGTCCAACCTGTAACCCTGGCTAGAAGGGTGTCAATACTGTGCCATAGGTAAAGACCTCTACTATTGTCAAGGATCTCTAACTGGTTACCCTAAAGAGGAAATCAAGCCTAAGGCAATATAATAATCAAGCCTTAGTCTAACGGGTGAATCCTGGTCCTACAGGGACTATTACTAATAACTTTACCTCTTTAATGGGGAAGGGTTCATCCCTGCACTCGCTCGGTTCTAGTTCCTACTTCAAACTGAAAGACACTAAACTGATTCTTGGACTGTACTAGACTGCGCTGAATCTATTACTGAGTATCATACTTGACTGATCTGACTGAGTTTACTTGATTCTATTATCTAATGGAATGCTTCGAAATCTCGTTATCTGACTCGATGGTACTAAGTTCTGAATTGATTACTTTAATTCTATTGAGGCTGAAACTGAATTCTTGAATACTACTAAGATCTGAGCTAGGTACTGAATTAAAGTTGGAATGCTAATGATACTTAGATTACTAAGATTTCTTAAGTTCTGTAATAGTCTAAGAGTACCGAATTCTGCAACTGACTGAGTCCTAAGGATCATGGCTTGACTGAGATTATCGTGAAAACTGCCGTTGGCTCTAGACTGCCACTAATTTGTCCGGTATAAATACCCCCAGGACTCAATAACATAAAAGTAAAACATAACCATCTTAAATAATCATGACCATGGACTTTCATTCACCATTACAATCATTAAATCATCTCTTCAAGCACTTGGAAATCATAAACATGTGATAGTACAAGGAGACATGCTATTGGCTCATACTCCATTCAACAAAGTCTTACGACAAACACTTAACATGCATTGAACAGCACATAATTGGGGTATTTCATTCTAACATGTAACAATTCATTCACTAAGGGTTTTCAACAAACACTTGGCATGCATAGACTTACACATAATTGATGATTTCTTGTCAACACGCTATAATGACTCTAATTCCTTCACATAATCATTTTATCAAACATATGGGGAGCATGCTTTGGTTATACAACAAATACAAAATAAACCAATTTGCAAATTTAGGGATTTGACATGGAATTAATGAAATTCAACACATAACAAGATCAAAGCTTGCAACTTGTATTCTAAAGCATGGATTATAACTCAACAATAACATAAACATGAACTTCAATTCACATGAATCATGAAAAACTCATAAAATCACAATCTTTGGATTTAAAAAGGGATTCTTGAACTTCTTGGGTGGAAGGAACCCAAGAATCAACATCTGAATACCTTACTACTTGATCCTCGGAAGATTAATAGTGAAACCTTGATAATTGTGATCTTGATTTTGGAACCCTAGCTCTTGTCCTTGAGGAAAATTGAGAGAAAACAATAATATTTGGGTTTAATATGGCTGAATCTCGTGTTAACGAGTACATATAGGGGTAGCAAAATGACCATTTTGCCCTTGGAATTAAAATCCAGAACTAGAAAAATCCTGATTTTATACTCTGGCGCGACGTACCATAATCGCGCCAGCTTACTGGAAATTGTACAATTGGGAAACTAGGCTTGGAGAAATGCGGTGGAAATCATGTTGCCACCTTGGTTGTGAACTGGAAAGACACTGCGACGTGGTGGAATCGTGAAGGCTCAATGGAATTTAAAAATTGCCATTTTGGCTGGCTCCGCAATGCGCTAAAGTACCAGGTGGTACACTGTCTTACTAAAATGGCTATAACTCTTTGCTCGAGTGTCGGATTTGGGTGAATTTGGTATCAATGGAAAGCTTATTCAATTTCCCACATGATAAAAAAAAAGTCAAAATCTTGGAAATAAAACAGGTAATAAAAGGTATTCATCTATGAAGCAAGATCTTTGATATTCTAAAGATGAATCAAAACAAGATAGAAATACGGAGTATTACACTAAGCTTCCCCTTTTTTCCAATTCCCTTTACCCCCTTCATGGGTGAAACCTTCAAATATACAAGATTATCTACTTCAAACTCAAGATCTCTCCTTTTTACATTTGTATAAGATTTTTGACAACCCTGAGTTGCTTTCAATCTCTCTCGAATCAACTTAACTTTCTCCATGGCTTCAAACACCATATCTGGCCCAATTAAAGCGGCCTCACCTACTTTAAACCAACCAACTGGTGATATACACCTCTGCCCATAAAGAGCTTCAAACGAGGCCATCTAGATACTAAATTAGTAACTGTTATTGTAGGCAAACTTAATCAATGGTAAGTGGTCATCCTAACTACCTTCGAAGTCAAAAATACAGGCCCTCAACATATCCTCTAAGGTCTGAATGGTCTTCTCTACCTGAATATCTATCTACAGATGAAAAACTGAACTGAGATAAACTTGCATACCAAGACCCTTTTGAAAGGCTTTTCAAAATTAAGAGGTAAACATAGTACCCCTATCTAAGATTATTGATAAGAGAACTCCATGCAATCTAACTAACTCTCTGATGTACAGCTTAGCATAATCTACAGCTTTGTCGGACGTGTGAACAGGCAAAAAATGAGCAGACTTAGTCAATCTGTCTATGATCTCCCAAATTGAATCATGCTGACGATGTAAATGGGGTAATCCAATCATAAAGTCCTTATTCACCTCCTCCCACTTGCAAGTGGGTATACCAAACTCCTGCAAAGTGACATTAGATCTTTAGTGCTCATCCTTAACCTGTTGACAAGTTGCATTCTTGGCTACAAACTCTGCTATATCTCTCTTCATACCACTCCAATAGAGATATAGCAGGCTTTTCAAAAGTTGCATTCTAACCACCTTCTCTAATAGAGATTTAACTTCCTATGAGTGAACACATACTACAAACTTTTGTGATCCGTAAATACATCAATATGCACCCCATAAAGATAGTGCCTCCAGATTTTTAATGCAAACACAACAGCAGCTAACTCAAGATCATGGGTAGGATAGTTCCTTTTGTGAGGCTTAAGATATATAAAGGAATAAGCTATAACCTTACTACTATACATCAAAACAAAACCCAGACCAATTCTAGAGGTATCACAATATACAACAAACCCATCTGTACCATCAGGAAGTGCTAAAACTATGGTTGAAGTGAGTCAAGTCTTCAACTCCTGAAAACTCTTCTCACAAGAATCTAACCACTGAAACTTAACCTTCTTTTGGGTCAAACAATACATAGAGGATGCAATAGAAGAAAAACCCTCAACAAAGTGTCTATAATAACCAACTAAGCCCAAGAAACTTCTAATGTCTGACAGAGAAATATGTCTAGGTCATTTTCTTACTACCTCTATCTTTTAGGGATCAACTCTAATACCATCACTGGATAATATGACCTAGGAAAGCTACTGATCTTAGCCAAAATTCACATTTGTTGAATTTGGCAAACAACTGGTGATCTCTGAGAGTTTGCAACACAATTCTAAGGTGGTCTGCATGATCATCCTCACTACGAGAATAGACAAGAATATCATCTAAAAAGGCTATGAAAAACATGTCTAAATACTATTTAAACACTCGATTCATCAAGTCCATCAAGGCTACTGGGGCATTTGTAAAACCAAATGACAATAACGGGTTCTGAAATCTATCTTTGGAATATCACATTCCCTTACTTTAAGCTGATGATAGCCAGATCTAAGGTCTATCTTGGAGAAATAACTTGCACCTTGGAGCTGGTTAAATAAGTCATCAATCCTAGGAAGAGGATATTTGTTTTTGACTGTGACTTTATTAAGCTGACGATAGTCAATGCACATTCACAAAGAACCATCTTTATTTCGCATGAATAGGATGGGAGCACCCCATAAAGAGACACTAGGCCTTATGAAACCTTTATCTAAGAGGCCTTTAAGCTGCTCTTTTAACTCTTTAAGCTCAGCTGGAGCCATACGATATGAAGGGATAAAGATAGGCTGAGTATCTGAAAGAAGGTAAATACCAAATTCTATTTCCCTATTGGGAGGTACCCCTGGTAAATCTTCAAGAAAAACATCAGGAAACTCATTGACTATACAAATTGATTAAACTATTGGAGTCTCAGACATAGTGTCTTTGACTCAAACTATATGATAGATACATTCTTTTGAGATAAACTTTCTAGCTTTAAGGTAGGATATAAAATGACTCTTGGGAGACACTGAATTACCTTCCCACTCAAAGAATGGCTCATCTGGAAACTAAAATATCACTTGGGTGCAATAATCTATGGATGTATAATAGGAATAGACCCAATCCATACCAAGAATAAGTCAAAGTCAATCATATATAACTCTATTAAATCTGCTAACATGATTTTATAAAGGACAATTATTGGAGACTTTCTATAGATCTTTTTGGCAACAACTGAATCACCCACTGGGGTAGAAACTAAGAAGGGCTCAGGGATCAGTTTAGGACCTATTTCAAAATTTATAGCAACTAGTGGGGTCACATAAGAGAAATTTGACCTAGGCTATAACAACACATAAACATCAAGATAAAAGACACGAAGCACATAGTGACAACATCTATGAATCTTCCTGATCCTGATAGGATGGTAAAGCATAAAATCAATTCTAGCGCTGACTGCCACCAGTTCTGGATGATGTGCCCTAAGGAGGGACTAGGCAACCTAGAAGGGCTGGTGCACTATTAGCCTGAGTCTGGGGATGAGCATCCCTGTTTCCCTGCTTAGGATACGGATACTCTTTGATTTCATGTCCCAACTTACCACAACTATAACAACCTTTCTAACCCAACAAGTATGCACCAGGATGATTCTTACCACATTTAGCATAAAGAGGATAACTGGGCTTTCCACTCACACTATTCTAAGATTTGGACACAGAAGTCTTACCCCACTGCTTCTACCTAGCTCTAGGAATGGGAGGGATAGTTGAAGATAGCGCTGGCATAGATGAACAATTCTAAAACTATGAATGATTTCCCCATCTATACTTTGTCTGGCAATACTCAAACTGCTCGGTTATAGCCTTCTTATTTCCCCTCTCTTTTCCCTTCAACTTTTCTTCCTCAATCTGTTAAGCATGAATTATCATCCTAGTAAAATCCATGTCACCAATAAGCATGGTAGTCCTACACTCCTTGACTACCAAACCAAATACTCCAGTAACAAACTTACTCATACTTGCCTTAGGGTTAGCCATCATATCAGGGGCATACTTAGACAACTAATTGAACTTAAGGCAGTACTCTTTCACTGTTATTGAGCTCTATCTTAGGTTCATAAACTCCTCTACCATAGTTTCTCTCATTTCATATAGAAAGAACCTGTCTAGAAATACATCCTAAAATACCTGCCAACTCATAGGAGTTGCATTCTCACCATTACCATTCTTCCACATAACCACCCAATCATAAATTATATCCTTCGATCTATAAGATGCCAAATCTACGCTCTCCTCTTTTGAAACATGCATAATCTTGGTGATCTTCTTTACCTCATCTAAATAAGTTGTGGGTCCTCACCTGCTTTTGACCATAAGAACAATGGAAAATTAATTCTCTTGAAGTCTCGAATTATGGTTGCTGATAAATCCCAATTATGCTGAAGTGGGACTATCGGCTGATGGTTACCCTGAACATTAGCAGTCATAGCTTGGGCCAACGCTTGAAAGGCAGCTCGAAATTCAACATGGGATACATTCTAATTTAGAGGGTTAGCAGGCTAGGGTAATTGGTTATTATTTATGTGGGCATTAGCTAGATAAGGAGGCATATTTAACTGTCACATAAGAGCATGAGTTAAAAGCATATAGAGATACTATAAGCATGATAGACCATGAAAGAATGAGATGATTTACTAAAAATATCTCATCGCCTCTTGCTCATAAATGTGGCGTGCTTCACACCCATGATCAAGACTCTGCGTAACGCTGCTTATCTGAATCCCTGGGACTCTTATAACCTTAGGCTCTGATACCAAGTTTCTAACACCTTGAAAATGGGTCCCGAGATGTTACACCGTACTCAAGACTATAAGTAGCCTTAAAATAACCCTGTAAGCCATCTACTGAATCTGAAACACATAATAGGGAAGCACAAATATATAATCAAGCTAAAAGGAAGAATTTTGTATGAGTTAAACCAAAGCTAACTAAATAAAGTATCTAAAAATAATAAACTCAAGAGTCTAATAAATCAATACTAAAAATTTGAATCATATCTAACAGTCTGACAAGCCAATACTACTAATGCTAGAGAGTCACTAGGACAAGCCCCCAGCTGACTCGAATGGTCCGAAAATACTGAATCATCTATACTAATAAGATGAAAAACTAAAAGACTAAGTCTCGAACTATGTGGACTCACCAATTGTTGGGATGTAGATAGAGATGCTCAAAATCACTCATGCTGCTGAAACTTAGCACCTGAACCTACATTATGAGACAATGTAGCACATAGATGTATATGTGGATCAGTACTTCTAAATTGTACTGAGTATATGAGGGTGAATGCATAAGTAAATTAATATCTCAATATCATTATAAATTGGTAAAAGAATGCATGCAAAATGTAGATAACTCACATAAGCTGGAATATTTGAAAACTGAAAATCATAATCATAAGTAGCAAAATATGTTCCATAGATCTAGTGAGTTATAACATTTAGTTTCTAAAATTTGTACTTGTATTCTGTCTTTAAATCATGCTGTCTAAGTTTAGAAAGAACTCACTTTTATATATGAAATCTGAAATCTCATAGCTAATGTCATATGTAAAGCAATATCTAAATAAAACTGTAAGCCTTTACACTTAGTTTTTGAAATTTGTTCTATTATGATTATTCAGTAGTCTTCTCTATTAGGCAGGAGAAAATTCTTTTAAAAGCTTTTCTGTAAGATTACTCTTTTCTGTAGGGAGGTTCTTCTAACAGACATAAACCATGTGAGCTATCATGGAGTCAAACATCTAGTTCCCTTATAGGAAAACCTCACATTGGGAAAAGGTGTCATACTCTTGCCAAGGATTATAACCTAATCTAAGTTATCACAATCTGTATCTATCATCCATATATAAATAAGAATAATCTAATAACCTAAACCTATGTTGGCTCGTAGTTTTGGGGCATGTGAACATACCCAACTCGATGCTAAATATTACTCCCTTTAATCTGTATGCTCATCCTGTTGGAAATCCACTTTAAAATATAGAATAATGGTTTATTACAAAAACCAACTATATATTTGTTAGATTAAACTGTAATCTGAAATTGTAAAGTAGATTTCATATCTAAGTTATTATCAAAAGATCAAATCTTTATCAAAAATATGAAAATAATCTAGTCATAGGGTGCTTCTGGCACAATCAATCTTGAAATAGCAATATTCAACTAGCACTTAATACCCATGCATCAAATGCATGTCAAAATATAATAATATTCATGCTTGATGATGAAGATATTGATAATTCAACTCAAAATCTGGAAATTTCTGCAATAAGCATGAAAATACAAAAATAAACATGTAAATTCATCATCTAAATCACTTCAAATCTAAAAATTTTTCAATTAGCAATATTGGGTATGATCCCTAATTTGGGCACAAGGATGAAAGGATTATCCTTGTTGAAAAATCCCACATACCTTAATTGATGCAATTACTAAGGAAGCTTGAACTTGAATCCCTATTTGTGCTCTTGAAGATGAATTATTGAATCTCTTGAATTAGAAACCTTGAATTTTGAGTTTCCTTGGAGAAAGAATGGTGGAATTTGGATTTCTTGGGGGGGTAAATTTTAAGCTCTAGGATTTTTCTTTGAGAGTAATTTGCTTAGAATAGGTTAAATTATTTGTTGGTCATGAATTAGGGGCTGGAGAATTGACTAAATTGCCCTTTTAAAATGAAGTTCGGAAACTAGAAAATCATAATTTGGCCACCCACCGTGACACGCCACTATCGCGGAGGTTCACTGGAAAAGGGACGAGCCCGATTTTCCCATCAACGCGATGCGATGAAATTATGTTGCCTTACTAGAAAAAGGACGACTAGGTACTGGACTTTCACTGCGACGGGACGTAATCATCGTGTTCTACTGGAATTTGACAATTTTGAAATCGTCCGTCACTGTGATGCGGTGCCTGTCAAAGTGCTATACTGTTTTATTAAAAATGCCTTAACTTCTCAACCGAGTATCAGATTGAGGCAAAATTGGTATCGTTTGAAAGCTGAGCCAATTATCTACACATTGGCAAGTCTAGAGCTTGAAAATTCTACATGTATCAAGAGTTATTCATTTTCAAAGATAACCCTTGACATTCTAGGAGCTAAACTGAGCTAGGATAAGTACGGGGTACTACACATTAATAACATAATATTCTCTGGCTTCAGGCATATCCATGGTGACAATTTATAGTTCATTAACATAACTGGCCATGAGCTATGAGAAATTCTCATTGTTTAAAATGAATTGAAACCTTCACTTGAAAGACCCAATCAAACATTACAAATATCTTAGGCGAAGTCAGGATGCATAGAATCAAAATGGTGCCAAGCTTCCCCATCAATAGGATGTATTAAATTTCCATCTTTGGGCCGTTAAATAGCATGCCATCTCATATCTACAGATGTTTTAGAATACATGAATATCCTTTGAAGCCTACGCTATAAAGGAAGGTACCTTAAGACCTTCGCCGGAACTTTAGTTGTCTTATTACTCAATTCATCATGAACATTCTTCCATCTAGAATGTCCACACACAACGAAATTATTGAGATTTGCATTGTCATTCTAGAACAACATGCAATCATTAGGGCATACATGAATTTTTTCTTAATTGGGACCCAAATATCTTATCACCTTTCTTGCTCTGTGGAAAGAATTGGGAATCTGAGCGAATGGAAAAGACTTTTTTATCAAGTCTAGCAAGTATGAGAAAGCTACCTTATTCAGCCCATGAATGCATTTAAACAAGTACAATCGGATGGTGAAACTCAACTTAGAAAAAGTCTTACACCCTGGATCTAAATCTTGTTTTCCTTCTTCCACTAATTTAAAAAATCACTTAACAACTTCAGATAGTCCCCGACTTACTCCTCCATGCGCTACATGCCACTACTCATCTTCTATATTGCTAAAAGTATCATGAAGTAGTTTATCAATATCATCATGTTGGCCATCAGATAGTCCCTGGCTTACTCCTTCATGTCTTTCATGCCTTGGATGTGGAATATTTGTTGATGAAACTCCTTCTCCATGGACAGCCCATTAAGCGTAATTAGGGGCAAATCCATGACCAAAAAAGTGATCCTCTACCACATCTCGATAATGCCAATAGTGATTAAATCATAATCTACAAGGGAATAATATTTCATTTCCTAGAAAAGCTTGTTCAAATGTCATATTGAGAAAATTCTTGACTCCATTTTTATACTCATCGACGGATCTTAAAAGATACATCCAACTTTTATTTTCAGTATCCATTAAATAGCCTATGTTATACATTGAAAAAATTAAATTAAAAAAATCATGAGTATAGTCAGTATCAACGTACAAACAGTATCATTAGGTATGTGAAATAATTTGTATAACATATATTTAATAAAGAATAAAATAAAGATAATTCTCATTGTTTAAATAATTTAACCTAACCCTCTTATATAAGATAATTTTGTTCCGGCCAATAAGTTCGTAAACACTAGTCACAAATAATTAAAGAAGGTTAATAGATAAATTTTTTATTCAAAAAACGATTGTGTTGCCCCAATATATGTATAATTTCAATCAATTGACCTCATAAATATTAGCACTATCTAATTTCTCCATCAAATAGACACCATTTATTAACACATAATCAATGCACACAAACATATTCCCAAACTCTAATAGCTAACTTACACAACTAGAGTAAATTAGAGTAAATACATTCCACCTAAGAGAAAATATTTAGAATGCACACTCCATCATACACTACTACGTACTCAGCATCAAAACTAGGAATTAAGTTGCTTTGACTTCTATGTATTACAGTTTGTAAATAGTAAGAGCACTTACGGCTAGACAATTGGAGCTACAATCTGAGACACTATTTGTCAACACAATGACCAAACACACACGCCTTTCCTTAAAACAAATACATCCATAAAGATAGTGTATTCAGAATTATTACACTCAAATTGATTCTAAGTGCAAAAAGCCAATCTTAGAAGTTTGTAGTTTCTAGTGATTCTAACTAAGTACATGTGATTTTTAAGGAAAAAGGGCTAAGAATTCAATAGACTTAGAAGTTCGAAGTTTCTAGTGATTCTAGTTAAGTACATGTGATTTTTTTAAGATCATGATTGTAATTAAAAGGGAAAGAATGGACTTTTCTATAGAAATATTGCTAAGGTTCAGTAAAAAACACTAAAAACAACCTTTGTTAGCAAAATAACCATACAATAAGATTATTAACCCTTAACCTTTTAATTAATGTCTTAAAGCTAACATATTGAAAACAATCCTTCTAATATGTAGAAACTGTAAAACCACTCTTTGTATAATTTATCATCAGGACAAAATGTGTATACAAATTAGAGAAAAGGAAAAATGGCATAAAAATTTTTAA
Source organism: Capsicum annuum (assembly GCF_002878395.1). Lineage (NCBI taxonomy): Eukaryota > Viridiplantae > Streptophyta > Magnoliopsida > Solanales > Solanaceae > Capsicum > Capsicum annuum. The sequence continues at coordinate 22,437,524 of NC_061120.1, read as the reverse complement.
AAACATCCCAATCAAAAACATCGAAACTATGAAACACTCTTTGTACATTTTTTCATCAGAGTAAAATGATATACAAATAAGAGGAAAGAAAAATGACATAAAGAAATTAAACCATCTAAGGGAGAAAGGAAATTATTAGATCCATAACATAGAGAACACCCATAGGAATAATCAGGACAAATGTGAACAGAAGCGATGCTTCTGAACACAGAGAATGCACCTGTAATACACCGCACTTTTCTTAGCGTAAATTCATTCCTAGAAGGTTAAGGGATATCTTTCAAAATTAATAATATTTATTCCATGTGAAATTTTCTAGATTTAGACCTCCCATTGTGTGGGAAATTGAATAATCTTTCCATCGATACCAAATTCACCAAATTCCGACACTCAATTGAGGAGTTAGAGCATTTTTAAGTTAACACTGTGCCACCTGGGCACTTGGTGCATCGCGGAGATGGGTAAAATGATAATTATCAAATTCTAGTGGCCCTCCGTGATAGACGCACATCACGGAGAAGACCAAATTCCCAATTGTCTCACTCCAGTAGACCGACGTGACAGCCCCACATTGTGGAGAGGGCCAATTTCCTAGTTGTCGATTTCCAATTGCCCAACGCGATATCAGCGCGTCGCGCCAGAGGCCAAAATGGCATTCCAAAGGGGCACCACGATGGTGGCGCATCATGGATCATCCCAGTTCCCAATTCTTCTTTTTCCAGTGAGCCATCATAATTGTGGCACGTCACGGTGGCCTCCCAAATCGAAAAAATATTACAATTTCTAGTTCTGCCTAGAAGTTTAAAGGGGTATTTTGGTAAATCCCCAAGTCCCCAATCCGTCTAAAACATAAGATTAATCATATTCAAAGTACTTTTTGCTCATTATTCATTATTCTCTCCCAAAGTAAAACCCTAAAGCTCCAAAACTTCTTCTCCAAGAAATCAAAATCCTCCATAGATTCTCCACGAAAGCTTTAAATTGAGAATTTCCAAGGTAAAATAATCAAGAACTCATCCCCAAGAACTCAATTAAGAATCAATAACTCAAGTTTCTTCATCTAATCATCAATGAAGGTATGTGGGGTTTATGAACAAGGATCTCCTTTAATCCTTAGGCCCAAAACTAGCTTTTAACTACAAATTTATATGACTTTGAATGTTTATACATGAATATTAAATTAGGTTTCATACCCGTTATTGCAAATTACAAGATTATGAGATTTTCAATGTTTTAGAAGTTGAATTGCATGTCTATTTTCATACTTTCATGCCCATTGCAGAAATTTACAGATTTTGAGATAAATTATCATTGTTTTCATAACTAAGCATGAATATTATGATATTTTGACATGAGTTTGATCTATGTGTGTAACGACCCGAAGTCGCCTCCCGGGACGTCACACGGTGTTTAAGGCTACAAGTTTCCCCAAGCTAACCCTTAGAGCCGGTTTCTACCCAAAAACACCTAATTCAAGATAAGGATAGACTTAAACACTCGCATAGCCATATCACATGAAAGGAAATAAGAAAGGATAGCTGGTTCATATGACCACAACATAGAGAAATCTCAGCAAAACCACAACACTAATCCCTCTCGATATATCATAAGTCTGCTACTAGTCTGACAAAGCCTCTATGAATCAAAATCTAGAGAGCCATTGGGACAGGCCCCAACTGACTTAGAATGGACTAAAAATAAAACATAGTCTCTCAAGCACAGTAAACATCTGAAGATCAGTCCTCGAACCAGGAGGACTCACCACTATAGAAAACGTAGGCAAGGTGTTCGGAGAATCACGGGTGAGGCTGGGACTGAGCACTTGAACCTACATTATAAGACAATTTAGCACATAGAAATAGATGTGGATCAGTACTTTGGAATGTACTAAGTATGTAGGGGTGCATGCATATGTATAAAGTAGTAATGATATTTTCATCAATCAAATCATCTATGCATAATGAGATGACTCACATAGCTTGAACAAGTATAAAATATAAAACACATAAGACATGTAGAATGAAGCATGCAACACAATCTCGTGAGTCATCATTATTTAACTTCAAAATCGGAAACCTTCTCTTACTCCCAATGCCCAAACGCTAAGGGATTTCAAACCACACTTTCAATTCATGCATATATCTCAAGAGAGTAAAAGTTCTTCAATGCTCAACACTTCACAATCATTTAGAAACTTATATACTTGGAATTTTAAATCATAAAACTTGAAAACATACTTGAAGGCATTCCATTCACTTTAGAAAATATCTCATCCCAAATCAATACCTTGATTAGGGAATATCTTTGCAATTCAACCATTTAGGAAAATAGCTTATAGGGAGGGAAAATAAGCAGTTAATTTTGAAGTTCGAAAGGCAAGGGAGGTTCTCATAACTGACATAAACCATGCGAGCTTCATGGAGTCCAACATTTTGTCCTCTTAAGGAAGAGACCCCATATTGGGGAGGAGCGTCATACTCTTGCCAAGGAGTATAAGCTAGGTCTAGTGATCACTAAACAAAAATCGTCCTCGGGCCCACATAATCAAATCGGCCTCAAGCCCACTCATAATCATAATATAATCAGCCTCAGACTCACATCCGATGGTGGCACGTAGTTTTTAGGGTAAGAAACCGTAGTAGCTTACCCGCTCGGTGCTAAATACTACTCCCTTTAGATTACCTGCACTCATCTCATAAAAATCAACTTTTAGAACAATCTCATGGTTCACCACGAACCCATTAATTAAATCAATAATCTCGTATAGTAAAGTGGATTTCAAAGCTTTCGGACCATTACGTCAATTGAATTTTTCAACCATCTCAAAATACTCAAATAATGGGTGTTTATAGCACGAGAGTTTATAATTTCATAAGTCTCAAATAGGGCTTACTAACCCATAGTTCAATTTCAAGTTAAAGCCTATCAAAAGCATAATATATAGCAAATAGATTCATAAATCATGTGGAAATCTGGAAATTTCAGCAATTCATCTCAAAATCTCAATGTAGTCATATGCTTCAATATCTCAACATTTCAAATATAAGCTTCACAAGGAGTAAAGTCATGGGGTTTATCCAGCTGTAAAAATTCAAGAAAACATGTAGAAATCATGCCATTTAACTCTCAATTCATGAGAAATATCAATATAATGCATTCAATAAATATGGGTGAAAACCCCAATTCAAACTCATGTAAAAACTCTATAATTTCAGAAAAATCATGATGTAAATAAATATTTTGGGCACAAGGGTGAAAGAGTTACCCAAGTTCAAAACCCCACATACCTTGAATTTGAAGCTTTAGAAGAACTCTCACTTTTGGAACTCTACTCTTGCTCTAGAATGAGGGTTCTTGAGACCCTTCACTTGGGAACCTAGAATCTTGACTCAATTTAGAAAATCCATGGTGGATTCTTGAGATTTATGGAAGAGGTTTTGAGTATTTAGGGTTACAAATGGGTTTAATCTAGTGTTTCCACGATTTTATAGGATTGGAAAAAGATCCAAAATGCCCTCTTAAACATCTGTGTAAAACTAGAAAAATTTAACTGGAACCCGATTTCGAAGGCCTCCGCGACGCACTACTAATCGCGTTGGCTCTCTTGAAAATGACAATTGGGAAATTAACAACCTCCGTGATGCGGAGCCATACATTTTCCCACTGGTTGGGATGTAGGACTCCTCTGTAATGCGCCACTATCGCGGTGTCCCACTGGAAATTGAGAATTGCTAAATGCACCCTCTCCGCGACATGCTAGGCTCTCAAATGACGCAGTTTTTACAACAAAGGCTTAAATTGGCCATAACTTCTTACCCGAGTGCCCGATTTGGGCAAATCTTATATCGATGGAAAGCTTATCAGATTTTCCAACTGATAAAAAGTCTAAATTAGGGAAATTCTACATGGTTAGCGTAATACTCACTTAGGAAGCCACTTCTCAATATTTTAGGGCCGGAATCAAGTCTCACTCAACACGCCCTAAGGCTCAAAGAACGAGGAAACTTTGCGGGACCTTACAATATCTCCCCCTTGGGAACATTCATCTTCTCAATATTTTAGGGCCGGAATCAAGTCTCACTCAACACGCCCTAAGGCTCAAAGAACGAGGAAACTTTACGGGACCTTACAATATCTCCCCCTTGGGAACATTCATCCTTGAATGTTGTGAGTTAGGCTAGGAATAAAGAAAAATAGAGTACACGCATCTGAAACAAGGGGTAAATAGTTTAAGGCCTCTCTAAACTCATGAATACTCCTAAAAATACACAAATTCATACAAGAATAGATGCATATCTAAACTTTAGATTAGAAAAGATTTATCAAGGAAGAATAGTACCTTTGAATTGGTCTAAACTCGTAGAAAAGAGGTGAGGGTACTTGGATCGCATGTCAGCTTCTGCCTCCCAAGTAGCACCCTTAACGGACTGGTTCTGCCACAAAACTTTGACCAAGGGAACTTCTTTGTTCCTTATTTTACGGATCTAAAAATCTAGGATCTCCACGGGAAACTCATCGAAGGAAAGGCTATCTTGAATATCAACACTCTCTGAAGGATCTACCACAACTGAATCACCGATATGCTTTTTAAGCATGGAGATATGAAATATAGAATGAATGGCGGACAACTCCGGGGGAAACTCAACCTCGTAGGCCACTCTACCAACACAGCTTAGAACTCGATATGGGCCAACATAACGGGGACTAAGATTCCCTTTCCTGCCAAACCTTTTTACCCCTTTCATGGGTGAAATCTTCAAGTACACCAAATCACCTACCTTAAACTCAAGATCTCTCCTCCTCACATCAGTACAAGACTTTTGACGACTCTGAGCGATCTTCAACCTTTCTCAAATAAGCTTAACTTTCTCCATAGCTTCGAACACTGTATCAGGCCCACACGCGGCAGCTTCGCCCACTTTAAACCAACCTATGGGTGATCTATACCTCCTACCATACAAAGCCTCAAATGATGCCATCTCGATGCTAGTATGGAAACTATTATTATAGGAGAACTCTATCAATGGAAAATGCTCATCCCAACTTCTTTCAAAATCAAAAGCGCACGCCCTCAACATATTCTCTAGGGTCTGAATGGTCATCTCAGCCTGACCATCTATCTGCAGGTGAAAAGCTAAACTCAAAAGAACTTGGGTACTAAGACCCTACTAAAATGCCCTCCAAAAGTGAGAAGTAAATAAAGTACCCCTATCAGAAATGATAGACAAGGGAACTCCATGTAGCTTGACCAACTCCCGGATATACAATCTACCATAATCTTCAGCCGTATAAGATATATGAACGGGCAAGAAATGTGCGAACTTAGTCAGCCTATCCACAACAACCCAAATAGAATCATGATGATGACGCGAAAGAGGCAACCCGATCACGAAGTCCATATTCACCATTTCCCACTTCCAAGTGGGTATACTAAACTCTTACATCACACCATCCGGTCTTTAGTGCTCTACCTTAAGCTGTTGACACGTCGCACACTTTGCTACAAACCGGCGATGTCTTTCTTCATGCCGTTCCACCAGTATATTTCCCGCAAGTTGTGATATATCTTGGTAATACCGGGATGAATAGAATAATGCACTCCATGTTACGAGAAAGTAAGCGGTTGTTGTCAAATATATAACCCAACTAGGTTGGAATCAAATCCCACAAGGAATATGGTGTTAATTAAGTTGTATGCAGATTAGTTGACTTTTAATCGTTCGTTTCCGTAAAATAAATAGGGGGGATTTGATTCAGTTCACAAATTTATGGTTTTGATTTAACAGAATGAAATACGTGTAGTAGAATTAAAATTCATAGAAATAGCAAGCTAGGGTTATGTTCACCTTGTAGTTTTTAATACTTTCTAACTATGGGCTTTACGAATTCATACATGAATCGTACTTACAGAGAAACATATTGTATTTAATAACATAATCCTAGTGTTTCTCAACCATCAAGGACTAATTCACTTTAGTTCTCTCGAATCAAAAGCGTTTACCAAAAACAATACGAAATCTCCAAGCAGTTAATCCCGCTAAGGCATTAACTTATGAAATAGGGGTTGGTAATCCTATTTTCTTGTCACTACTCTCTTTTCCAAACATCAACTTTTCTTTTGAACAAGTTGCGTTTTAAGGCATATCCTCGATGTTTGCAACCAGAGAATTCAAGATAAGCGAAGAGAGTATGATATAAATAAGTCTATGCATAGTGAATTCAAAACCCTAAATGATAGATTGTATGCTACAAGGCTTCCATAACCCTAACTAATAAACTTAGCTACTCACGAATAAAACGAAAAGCATCATAAATATATTCATCATACCAAAAAATAGAAGAAGATCTTGGTGTGTGAATCGTGAAAACAAGAGATAAAATGTTTCTCTCTCTCCAGGCTAAGCCGCCACTCTCCTTGTTCAGAATAATACAGAATAATCAATAATGAATAAAAATTCAGCAATTAAGTCTTTTAATAATCTCTTCTCTCATAGTTGCCTTCTAAGTCCCTGAACTAATTATGAATAACAAATTAGTCTTGGACATAGTTTCTAGGAGCCACATTTGGTCCAGACTGCTACTCTCTCTTGTTTCATATGCCATCCTCATTCCATAGTCCCAAAATGTCTTTATCTACCTCATTAATACCTAAAATCATGCTAATCACATCGGTTAGCTCAATTACATAGAAGTAGAGTAAAAACATAAGAAACTAGAACTTTGTTCTCTAAACTTAGCTAAAATATGGATAAGTTATGGTGCTTAGGCATATAAATACACCCAAGATCACCATGCGCTTCACCCATAATCCTCCGCCTTAAATTATCAACACACGGAAGACACAACCTACCATGCACCCTTAACACACTATCTCCCCCTTGGGAGAAAACCTCGACCTTTTGGTTCTTAACTGAATCCTTCAGTTTGACCAAACTAGGATCCCTGTCCTGCTTCTCCTTCACTTCTAAAACTAAAGAAGATTCAGAACTACTATGTACCAACGTACTCCCCTCCGCCGAATCAAGCAAGTTAATACCCAACATAGCCAGAAAATAAACATCAGGAGCTAACTCTCTCTTAACTTTCTCAATATACGCAACACTACCTATGGACAATCTGCTAAGGGTATCCACCACCATATTGGCCTTGGTCGAGTGATACAACATGCTCATATCATATTCTTTCAACAACTCTAACCACCTCCTCTGCCTAAGATTCAACTCCTTCTAGGTAAACACGTACTGCGGGCTTTTATGATCAGTAAACACATCAACATGGACACCATAAAGATAGTGTCTCCAAATTTTCAAAGCAAAAAACATAGTAGATAACTCAAGATCATGGGTCGGGTAGTTCTTTTCATACGGCTTCAACTGTCTAGAGGCATAGGCTATAACCTTACCCTTTTGCATTAACACACAACCCAAACAAACTCTAGAGGCATCAAAATACACCACAAAACCATCAGTACCATCAAGCAAAGTCAACATAGGGGCTGAACTAAGTCGAGTCTTCAACTCCTGAAAACTTTTCTCATAAGAATTAGGCCAATGGAATTTAACCTTCTTTTGGGTCAACCGGGTCATAGGAGACGCAATAGTAGAGAAACCCTCAACAAAACAACGGTAATAGCCCGCTAGACCCAAGAAACTTCTAATGTCAAATAGAGAGATAGATCTAGGCTAATTTCTCATAGATTCTATCTTTTGGGGATCAATTCTAATACCCTCGACTAAAATAACATGACCCAGAAAGGCTACAGACCTTAGCCAAAATTCATACTTACTGAATTTGGCAAACAACAGATGATCTCTAAGATCTTGCAAGACAATTCTAAGATGAGTTACATGGTCATTCTCATCACAATACACAAGGATGTCATCTATGAAGACAATGACGAATGTATCAAGGTATTGCTTGAACACTCAATTCATGAGTTCCATGAAGGCTGCTAGGGCATTGGTTAGCCTAAAAGACATGACTAGAAACTCAAAATGACCATAACAGGTTTGGAAGGCTATCTTTGGAACATCACATTCTCTCACCTTAAGTTGATGATAGCTGGGTCTAAGGTCTATCTTGGAGAAATAACTTGCACCTTGCAACTAATCAAACAGGTCATCAATTCTCAAAAGAGGATGCTTATTTTTTACGGTGACTTTGTTGAGTTGACGGTAGTTAATGCACATACGCAAAGATCCATTTTTCTTTCGCACAAACAAGACGGCTGCGCCCCAAGGAGAAATACTAGGCCTAATGAAACTTTTATCTAAGAGATCTTTGAGTTGCTCCTTCAACTCCTTGAGTTCTGCAGGTGCCATATGATATAGTTGAATAGAAATAGGCCGAGTGTCGGGAAGAAGGTCAATTCCAAACTTTATCTCTCTATTGAGAGGTACCCCAGGGAGATCTTCCAGAAAGACATTGGGGAACTCATTAACAACATCAACCGACTAGATGATTAGAGTCTCGAACTTAGTGTCCTTAAACCTAACTAGGTGGTAGATACAACCTTTGGATATAAGTTTATTGGCTCTGATATAGGAGATAAAATGACTCTTGGGAGATTCCGAACTCCCAAACCACTCAAACACTAGTTCACCAGGAAACTAAAACTTGACCACACGGTTACGACAATCTATAGAAGCATAGCAAGAATGAAGCCAATCCATACTCAGAATGCGGTCAACATCTATCATGTCTAATTCTATACACTCGTTTAGCAACAAGAGACTCTCGAACTAGTATAAAAACTAGAAAAGGCTCAAAGATCTTTTTGGGACTCATTTTAAAATTCACAGCTACAAGTGGAGTCACATAAGAGAGATTTGACTCTGGGTAAAACAACATATACACATCAAGACAAAAGACACGGAGCATACCAGTAACAACATCAGGGGAGTCCTCCTACTCCCAACGAGGTGGAAAGGCATAGAACCTATTCTGGCACTAACCGCCAGCAGTGCTAGAAGAAGCGCCTTGAGCAGGGGCGGGATGAAGTACTGAAGCTGGTGCACTAGCAACCTGTGCCTAAGGTTGGGCATCTCTGTTCCCCAATCTAGCATGGGGGAAATCTCTAAGTCTGTGGCCCTGCTTTCCACAACCAAAACAACTCCTCAAATCTCTGAAGCACTCCCCAATGTGGTTCCTACCATATTTAGCACAAAAAGGATAATGGGGCCTGATACCAATACTGTTCTGTGGCCCAGACATAATAGGCCTACTACCTTCCTCCAGCCTACCTCTAGGTGCGGGAGCACTAGCTGATGAAGGAACTAGAATAGGTTGATATCTTTGTAACTGAGAGTGGCTCTCTCCAAGAAATGTAGGCCGGCTAAACTCGTGCTGATCAGATCTAGTCCTCTTGTTACCCCTCAATGTATCTATCTCTCTAAGCTTATCTGCCTCCATCTGTTGGGCATGAATCATCAACCTAGCAAGATCTATATCCTTATGCAATACCGTAGCCATACACTCCTTCAGTTCTATCCCAGAAACACCGGTCATAAACTTACTCATACTAGCCCGAGTGTCAGAAATCAAATCTGGAGCATACTTACCCAACTGATTGAAGTTCAAGCAATACTTCTTAACAGCTATGGAGACTTGCCTCAAGTTCATGAACTCCTCAATCTTAGCCTCCATCATTTTAAGTGGAAAGAACTGATCCAAGAAGGCATCTTGTAACTATTGCCAAGTCATAGGAGCGACATTCTCACCTCTACCCTTCTTCCATGATACAACCCTATCATAAGCAATGTCTTTCAATCTGTAGGATGCCAACACAACACTCTCTTCTTCCAAAACCTGAATCACATCAGTGATCTTCCTCACCTCCCCCAAGTACAATAGGGGGTCCTCGTCTATCTTGGACCCATAGAACTCAGGCTGATTCATCTGCATAAAGTCACGAATCCTAGCCACGGCTATATCACCACCCTATTGATTAACAACTAGGGCCTGGTTATTAGCCCAAACAATCGCGATTACCGCTTGGGCTAACGCCTGAAAGGCCACCCTAAACTCAGCATGGGACACCATCTCATTCAAAAGATCAACAGATGGGGGTTGCTCATCATTGTTTCTATGGACATTCGCTCTTTAACGAGGAATTTTTCTGAAAATAGAAGAGCACAGATCATTAGATAAGAGGGACAACTGTAGGCACGATAGAATTTGAAAGAAGAAATAACTTTTTCCTAAAACATCTCATATCCTCTTGCTCGTAGGTATGATGGGCTATACAACGATGATCAAGACTCTACTCAACGCGGCTTGTCAGACTCCCTAGGACTCCTTAGAAATCTTAGGCTCTGATACCAAGTTTCTAATGACTCAAAGTCGCCTCTCGGGACCTCACATGATGCTTAAGGCTACAAGTAGCCCCAAGCTAACCCTTAGAGTCGGTTTCTACCCAAAAACACCCGATTTAAGATAAGGATAAACACTGGTATAGCCATATCACAAGAAAGGAAATAAGAAGAGATAATTGGTTTATATGACCACAACATAAAGAAATCTCAACAAAACCACAACATTGATCCCTCTCAACATATCACAATTCTGATACTAGTCTGACAAAGCCTCTATGAATAAAAATCTAGAGAGCCATTGGGACAGGCCCCAACTGACTCGAAATGGACTAAAAATAAAACACAGTCTCTCAAGCACAGTAAATATCTAAAGATCGATCATTGAATGAGGAGGACTTACCACTATAGAAAACATAGGCAAGGTGCTCGGAGAATCACCGGTGAGGCTGGGACTGAGCACCTGAACCTACTTTATAAGACAATGTAGCACATACACATATATGTGGATCAGTACTTTGGAATATACTAATTATATGGGGGTGCATGCATATGTATAAAGTAGTAATGATATTTTCTTCAATCAAATCATGTATGCATAATTAGATGACTCACATAGCTTGAACAAGTATAAAATATAAAACTCATAAGACATGTAGAATGAAACATGTAACACAATCTCGTGAGTCATCATTAGTTAACTTCAAAATCAAAAAACTTCTCTTACTCTCAATGCCCAAAGGCTAAGGGATTTCAAACCACACTTTCAAGTCATGCATATATTTCAAAAGAGTAAAAGTTCTTCAATGCTCAACACTTCACAATAATTTAGAAAGTCATATACTTGGAATTTTAAATCATAAAACTTAAAAACATACTTGAAGGCATTTCATTCACTTTAGAGAATATCTCATCTCAAATTTATACCTTGATTTGGGAATATCTTTGCAATTCAATAATTTAGGAAAATAGCTTATAGGGAGGGAAAATAAGTATTTAATTTTGAAGTTCGAAAGGTAAGGGAAGTTCTCATAACCGACATAAACCATGCGAGCTACATGGACTCCAATGTTTTGTCCTCCTATGAAAGAGACCCCACGTTGGGGAGGAGCGTCATACTCTTGCCAAGGAGTATAACCTAGGTATAGTGATCACTAAATGAAAATTGTCCTTGGACCCACATAATCAAATCAGCCTCAGGCCCACTCATAATCATAATATAATCAGCCTCAGGCTCACATCCTACGTTGGCACATAGTTTTTGGGGTAAGAAACTGTAGTAGCTTATCCGCTCGGTGCTAAATACTACTCCCTTTAGATTACCTGGGCTCATCTCATAAAAATCCACTTTTAAAACAATTTCATAGTTCACCATGAACCCATTAATCAAATCAATAATCTCGTATAGTAAAGTGGATTTCAAAGCTTTCAGACCATTAGGTCAATTCAATTTTTCAACCATCTCAAAATACTTAAATCATGGGTGCTTATAGCACGAGAGTTTATAATTTCATAAGTCTCAAATAGGGCTTACTAACCAATAGTTCAATTTCAAGTTAAAGCTTATCAAAAGCATAATATATAGCATATAGATTCATAAATCATGTGAAAATCAGGAAATTTCAGCAATTCATCTCAAAATCTCAATGTAGTCAAATGCTTCAATATCTCAATATTTCAAATATAAACTTCTCAAGGAGTAAAGTCATGGGGTTTATCCAACTGTAAAAACTCAAGAAAACATGTAGAAATCATGCCATTTAACTCTCAATTCCTGAGAAATATCAATATAATGCATTCAATAAATATGGGTGAAAACCACAATTCAAACTCATGTAAAAAAAAAACCATAATTTCAGCAAAATCATGATGTAAATAAATATTTTGGGCACAAAGGTGAAAGGGTTACCCAAGTTCAAAACCCCACATACCTTGAATTTGAAGCTTTAGGAGAACTCTAATTTTTGGAACTCTACTCTTGCTCTAGAATGAGGGTTCTTGAGACCCTTCACTTGGGAACGTAGAATCTTGACTCAATTTAGAAAATCCATGGTGGATTGTTGATATTTATGGAAGAGCTTTTGAGTATTTAGGGTTCTTGTTGAGAGGATACTTGATAAAACCCTCATAGAATGCTTGCAAATGGGTTTAATCTAGTGTTTCCACGATTTTATAGGCTTAGAAAAAGGTACAAAATGCCCTTTTAAACGTCTGTGCAAAACTAAAAAAAATTAAATGGGAACCCAATTTTGAAGGCCTCCGCGATGCGCTACTAATCACGTTGGCTCTCTGGAAAATGACAATTGGGAAATTGACAGCCTCTGCGATGCGGAGCCATGTATTTTCCCGCTGGTTGGGACCTGGGACTCCTCCGTGATGCACCACTATCACGGAGTCCCACTGGAAATTTACAATTGCTAAATGCACTCTCTCCACGATGAGCTAGGCTCTCAAATGACGCAGTTTTTATGACGAAGGCTTAAATTGGCCATAACTTCTTACCTGAGTATTAGATTTGGGAAAATCTTATATTGATGGAAAGTTTATCGGATTTCCCATGTGATAAAAGGTTCAAATTAGGGAAATTCTATATGGTTAGCATGATACTCACTTAGCAAGCCACTTCTCAATCTTTTAGGGTCAGAATCACATTTCACTCGACAGGTCCTAAGGCTCAAACTACGAGGATACTTTGCGGGTCCTTACAATGGGTTACTAAGCCCAAGTTTATATGTTGATGTTTTAAGAAAGATAATGCTTTAAGCATCCTATGATCAGTTTATTCTTAGATTTTCAATAAAACTTTGATCTTTTGATCCTAAGCTAAGATAAGGAATCCACATTGTTCATATAGTTTAAAATTTAAAGAAAGAGAAGCATAATTGGTTTTAATTATAAACCTTTGTGCTATTTTAAGTTGAATTTCCTATAAGTTCTGAGCGATAAGTATGGGAGTAGTATTTAGCACCGAGTTGGGTATGATTTCAAGGTCTCAAACCCCAGAACTACTAGCCACAGCAGATTTTAAGTGCCCATAGTGGGATAAGTCAGTGATCACTTAAGTTAAGGTTCTATTTTGATGGCAAGGGTAGAACATCTTTCCCCAATGTGGACAATACGTTGGACTCCATGACAGCTCACATGGTTTATGTCGGTTAAAAGTACCTCCCAAGGTTCCTAATTCTTGACAAAATGTCAGAAAAATTTTTTAGAAAAATAAGTGTAAAGGCTCACCATTTTATTTAGAATATGCTTTACAGAAATATATTTAATTACAGTTTTCAGCTTTCAGATTTCAGATTTAAGGGTGTGTCCTTTCTACTCTTAATAACATGATTTGAAGAGAGAGCACAAGTACATCTTCTAGTACTAAATGTTATGACTCACTAGATTTATAAAGTATGATTGATTTATTATTCATAATTTTAGTATTTCAGATATTCCAGTTCATGTGAGTCATTTACATTTAGCATGCATTGTTTTATAAATTATGATGATGAGATGATGTTTTACTTATGCATTTCACCCCCATATACTCAGTACATCCTCAAAGTACTGATCCATATATATGTCTATATGTTACATTGTATTATAATGTAGGTTCAGGTGCTCAGTATCCGTAGCGTGAGTAGTTCGAGCATCTTCATCTACATCCCACAGTTGGTGAGTCCTCATAGTTCGGGGACTTATTCATTTAGATTTTGTAGGTTATCAATTTATATGATTTAGAATTCTTTTCAGACAGTTCGAGTTAGCTGGGGGTTTGTCCCTGTGACTCTTTAGATGTCAGTAGTAGAGGCTTGTCAGACTGCATTCAGTATGACTATCATGTCTATATTACCTTGATTATGAGATTTATATCTAGTAGAAGGCAGACATGGTTAGCTTAAGGCTACTCATAGTCTTGAGCACCATGTGATGTCTCGGGATCAGATTCGGGACATTACAGTATCAAAGTATTGGCCCGTTGGTAAAATTGATACAAAATAGTATGGTATATGTACGGCCTAAAGAAAAAATGAAAACATGAAATTCTCATTGTAATTCATAACGAAGAAATGTTAAGGTGAATTTCTCACAAAATTCTAACTAAGAAATCAGAATGAAAAAGTTGATAGTACGAGCGATACAAAAAGTACAAAATTTGCCTTATAAGAAATGAAAACACGAAATTCTCATCGGAATTCGAATGTCAAACTAAATTTCACAAAAAATTCAAATGAAGAAAATCAAAACGGAAAAATCAAAAGTAAATCGATTCAAAAATAGTACTATATACCATCTTGAGGAGAAATGAAGACACATAATTCTCTCTGAAATTCGCCATGCAAATGGATATCGAACTAAAATTCACATAAAATTCATACACTAATATACCTCCTAAGTCCAAACTGCAGTCAGCTATATATGTAAATCTGGACTTTAAAGTTGACAAACAATATAATGAAAGATGTTCTATATGTATGATTATCATGAACAAAGAAAACTCTTAATACACAATTTATTTGAAAATCAAAATTAACTCAGTGAATCGTAAATCCCATTTTCGTTACTTACAACTTTTAATCCCAGAACAATCCCAAGAGAACCCTCTTATTCTGCTTCCGATTTTATCTGCGAACAATCCGAAACTTCTAATTTTATCCGTACCCTTGAATCTCAGACAAAGAAAAAAAAAGAGAAAATGAAATGGGTTACTTACAACTCTTAATCCCCGAACAATCCCAAGAGAACTGCGATCTTGTTGAACTACGCTCTTATCCTGCTTCCAATTTTATCGGCGAACAATCCTACACTTCTAATTTTATCCGCACCTTGAAGCTCAGCAAAGATGAAAAGGGGTGAATGAAATAGTAACCACGATCCTAACCCTAAACTTTCTATTTTCTCTTTTTTTTAATTCTTTAAATTATTATATTAACATTTACACGTGTAAGTAATGAGTTGAGGGAAAAATAATCGGGCTTTTTATTTTTGGTACAATTTAACCGTAGTTATAGGTTACCTATAGCAGCGGTTCTAATAACCGTTACAATAGAATAATTTATTAGGACAGTTAAATCAAATATGTGATGGTTATGTTAATTAATTATCCCATTAGACATGGCCACATCATGCGAAGGTTATAACCGTCGCTGTAGATTATCTATAGCGACGGTTCTATAACCGTCGCTACACAGTCATTACCATAGCCTGCATTTTTCAATAGTGTACTAGAAGAGAAGTTGGCTCAAGTTCCTCGTTTTCTTCAAAATTAAAAAGGCCATAATTTTTTACCTATGAAAGAAGAAAAGGGATGATGAAGAACTCGAAGCTTTTGTGGTCGGAGAGGAAGGCTGTCACGTAGATTAATGGTTGAAAGTCAAAAAGTAACTCTAATACCAACTATTTGTCGCCGTAGATTGAAGTCGCCCAGAATTGAAAGGAGAAATTTGCAGAACTGTTGGTTAGGAGAAACTGTCGAGAGAGAGAGAGGAGAGACAGTTGATTTGGAGAGGAGAGAAGTGTGGGTTGATTTGTATTTGTGAAAAGATTAGAAAATTTTAAAAATATTAATCAAGTCTATAATTAACTTAATCAAGTTTCCTAATTATGTTTGAGCCTTTAAGTTGGTCAATGTCATCAATCCTTCATTCAAGACTTAAATGACACTTTTCCTTCAATTTTCTCAACAAAGTTACTTAAAAGCCAAGTTATCTTAATCACATAACAAAATTATATTTAATAAATTTAACAACAAAGTTACATAATCGAGTAACAAAGTTAACAAAATTACTTAACAAGTTAACATAACAAAGTTACCTAAAGCATTTAACAAAGTATCTTTGTTAAGTTACGTAGCAAAATTACTTAAAAGTTTATAAATTAATATATTAACTTAACATACTTCATATTATTACAATAACATATAATGGCATGTAATCACACTCGTAATTTGAGAGACTTAATAGTATTTAAATCAAATATCATATAATTGCAATGTTACATTATACAAAGAAAGATTGAGGGTTACCCCTTATGAAAATAACTAGTTTAGGTGTACGTGCCTTGCGCATGTACCTCACTTTAATGAGTTCAAATATTACATTAAATACGATATTTGTTTAAATTAATAAAGATAAATACAATAATTAAATTTAATATTTTTTTAGTATGTAAAGATGGAGAATTTATTTATTAAACTTAATCTTTACCAAAAATATTTTTTAAAGTCGATCGACATTCATCTACCATATGTAAATTGCAACAAAATAATACAATGATAGAGACATCAAAATAATACAATTAAATCTAATCTTTACATACAAAAAATTTTTCAAAGTCGTCCAACACTCTTCTACCACCTGTAAACAATAACAAAATAATACGATAATAGAGATATCAAAATAATACAACTAAACCTAACCTTTACATTGAAAAATTCCTCAAAGCCAACCAACATTTATATATCACTTGTAAACTGCCACAAAATAATACGATAAAGGTGATATCAAAACAATACAATTAAACTTAAATTTTACACACAAAAATTCTCAAACCCGATCGAGATTCATTTATGAACTATAAACTACCACAAAATAACAAACTAATAGAGATATTACGATAATACAATTAAACCTAACCTTTACCTAAAAAAAATTTCAAAGTCGATCACACTCATCTAGCATCTGTAAATTAAAATTAAACAATAAGATAATAAAGATATCAAACCAATACAATTAAACCTAACCTTTATACAAGAAATTCTTCAAAGCCAACCGACATTGATCTACGGCCTATAAACTATTAAAAAAATATATAGTGATCACCAAGCTTCGATTTTGATCCAACTAATTCTTGTCTGAGCGAAAATTTGGACCCTAAAGAATGATTTTGATGAAAACAGAGAAGACATATATATACACATATGTTGAATTCTATTATGCTGACAAAAATAGTGAGGGTCAGAAAATCAAGCATTCAAAAATCTAGACATGCAATCGAATCAAGTTAGATGAGTATCAATCATATTCTCCCAATAGGCAAACCTATTTATTCTCTAGTTTAACGTACATCTTAATATTTATAGAAGTATTTCCTTAATCCAGTTCAATTTTAGGAGTATTTTTCTAATTGAACAATAGAAAGAAAAATATTAATTAATTCTCCTACCATATATTTTAGGAGTCCCATTTATTTTAGGAAGTCTAGTTGAAAAGAAAATATTAATTAATTCTCCTACCATATATTTTAGGAGTCCCACATATTTTAGGAAGTCTAGTTAATATAATAAAATATAATTAAATAATAAATTAAAAAATAGTGAAAAGATAATTTTATCTAAAGAAGAGTCTTTTAATGAAGGATAAAAAGTTCAAATCACTTTTCTAAAGGTCTTCACACTTTTAATATATTATAGTTATAGATTATAGATATAAATAGATTATAGATTCACAACAGAAGAAAGAAAAATCACAAACTCAAAATCATAAATTAAGCCTCAAACTCTAACTTGTTGTCTACCCATTTTTCTTTTCTGACCATTCTCCTTTTTCTGTTGTTTTTGTTTTTCTATCCATATGTTTTTCTCCTTAAATGCTGCTTCTTTGTTATTCTCTATTTTCTCTCTTTTAAACCTCTCTTTTTGTTTCTCTTTTTATTTCTATCTGTACATCTATTTTTCTCTTTTGTTTTTATTATATTTTCTCCAATCTTATTTTTTTTCCTCTCCTATCTTCTTTTTTTTCTCTTAGTTTCTCTTCCTTTTTTTCTCTCTTTATAAAAAAAGTAGGTTAAAGTTAGGGGAGGATTAAAAATTATATGTCTATATTTAAAAAGTATCTTTAAAATACCCTTGGTTGAAACGCGATTTAGTATATACATTGTCGTCTTAAGAGCTTCAATGCATAAGGACTTAGGTAGCTTAGAACTACTTAACATACTATGCACCATGTATAACAATGTTCGTTTTCTTCTTTCTACGACACAGAAACTTTTTTGATCTGAAGAACCAGGCATGGTGTATTGGGCAACAATCCTATTTTCTTGAAGAAATTTTGCAAATAGACCTTGTTCTTTTCCATCGTCGGTGTATCTACCATAATACTCACCACCTCTGTTGCTTTTCGCATTGTTTCTCTTCTTCAGCCTAAACACTTTAAAGACTTCTAATGCTTCACTTTTATTATTAAGCATGTAGAGGTATATATATCGTGAATCCGGACAACATACATTTAAATGTATCAGTTCTAATATGTTTGAACACCTCTTGACACCTTTCTTTGATTTGTTTGTCTGCTTACCTTTAATATAGTAATCATAAGTATCGAAATCAATAAAATTAAAAGTGCTAAGTACTCCATTACTAATCTCTTAATTCTATCTATGGAGATATGTCCCAATCTTCGATGTCATAAAATTAAGAAATATTCATTCATAACACATAATTTATTACCCATTAGAACACGAAGAACATTATCAGTAGAGTCATTTTATAAATCAAGAAAGGAAAGACCATCAGACAATGTATCATATCCAACTAGTTTAGAATTATAAAGTAGATTAGAATAATCTTCTAGAAAGGAGGAGTATCCCAAAGGTACAAGTCTTGATACTGAAATTAAATTCATAGAAAAGTTAGAAACATAAAAGGTTTTTTTTAACTTTAAAATGAAATCACTACTACGAGCTAAATTGCATGTTCCAATAGCTTCTACACGCGACTGCGTCTTGTTTCCTGAAAAGATGTTTCGCTTAGCTCCTACTGGTTTTCGCATGTTTGTTAAATCCTATAAGAAATTTATAATATGGAGTGTAGAAGCAGAATCGATCCACCATAAGTTATGATTAACATTAGATTCATAACAAATAAGAAAGATAAAATTACCTTTCTTATCAATTTATCATTGAAGCTTGAAAAAATCCTTCCTTATGTGCTCGTTCTTTCTACCGGGGCGACAATTGAATTCTTTCTTGATATCAAAATCAAGTGGAGTCTTTTCTTTCAATTTTTCACTGACTTGATGAGACTCTATCCTTGAGTAGTCCTGAATGCACTTTCTTCTATTTCCATCAGTAATCGTTCCTCCACTTGAACACACATGGTCATAAGTTCATTGATAGATCATTTATCATTATGTGTGTTATAAGAGATCTTAAAGGGATTGTACTATACAGGTAGAGTATTCAAAATATAATGTATAAGATAGTTTCAGACATTTCAATCTCAGGAGTCTTTAGTTAAGCCGCTAAGTCTCGTATTTTTATGATGTGCTCGCACACACCTCTCACATATGTTAGCCTCATTGATGAGGATTTCATGATTAATGTGCTAGCAAGTGATTTATTTGAAGTCTCAAAGTGTTCATCAATATCCTTCAATATTTCCTTGACATTATTATATTGTTCGACTGAACCACGAATATTAATAGAGATTTTGGTCATAATAAATATAGCAATCAAACGGTTAGAGCACTCCCACTGTTCATGAAGAGCAATCTCAGCTTGAGTGCTAATTTCAACAATAAATGGTTCATGTTTTTTAATAGTATAATCAATGTCCATGCACCCTACGTGAAGAGGAATTCTTTCCTTCTAGATCATATAGTTCACACCATTCAATTCAGGAATATCACAAATATCAAAAAAATTCACAGGTTGCATAACTTCAGAGTTACACATATATGCGTAATAAATTTGAGGAAAATTATATAAAATTAAATCTACTCACATAAAAATTACCTGTAGGCTAAATTTTTAATTCAATTAGACTCATTACTTAGGTAGAATTATCGTTTACTAGCACGATATTTTATCTTATAATAATAAATCTATTAAATTCTCATCCATAATCCCTATGGATAATTATGAAAAGTATTTAATATTTTACCTAATTAATTATGCAATCCAATAATAAAGATTCTTAAGTTATTATATCGTGCATAACCAATTACAATTATAATGTCTAAAATTTCTTTATGTAATCATTATTTTATAATTTTATTCAATTAAATATGTTGTGGTCAATCGTCACTTAAACAAAATTATAGATTACTTAACATTAGTTCATATTTAATGTCTATAATTTTTTTTATGTCATCCTAAAAATAGTAATATGATTTTATTTAATCAAGATTGTTGTGGCTAAATCTCAATCAAATAAAATTATATAAATCACTAGACATTAAGCATAATATTTATATAAAAAAGTAACAAATATGGTACAAAACAAGAACACTTCAATGTTAAATAAAAGTGTTGGTGCTTCTATCATCTATTACTATGCAACATCATGACAATTGTTAAGAGTATGAAATTCTAGAAGTTTCAATTCCTCATCAAGGTATATTCAGGAAAGAAATTACTCTATGCCAATGAAACAGTAGTAAATATTGCAGATCTCATTTCAAAATATTAGTGATTTTGGCAGAGAATATAAATAAATATATATGTCTACAGTTAGGAGTGTACAGACCAAACCGTCAAGTCAAATCATACTGAAGAACCAAACCAAACCAAGAAAAGAAACCGACTTATGGTTAGGTTTGGTTGGTTTGGCGTTTGCAAAAAAAAAACCCAACTATTCTTGATTTGGTTTGGTGTTAACCAAAAAACAGTCAAACCGAACCCAAATCAAACCGACATAATATATCTATCTATCTATCTATCTATCTATTTATATATATATATATATATGCTAGATAATTTTAAGGCCTGTAAACGGGCCCAATGTAACTGGTTATAAACTTTGAATTTATTATTATATGCAAAAGAGTTTAAGTCTTCGCTATTATTTTGCATATTAAACCCAAATTTAAAAATTATTGACAAAAATATTATATTGCATTTTGACCAACATTCTACTGGTACCCACTAAAATTTTAGCATAAAAAAAATATTGTATGTAAAGTGACCTAACTCACAAATATTTTCAAGTATTGTTGGTATCTATTATGAAAACATTCATTTCTTACTATTCTAAAGTATTAAGGATTAAAAAATTTAATTTGCTTTTCAATATCGCATAGTGACTAAATTTATTATGATTCAACATATAATTTTATTTGTTAGATTGAATTAAATTATACGTGAAATATACGTTATTCAAGGAAGTCAAAAATCACATAGTATATTTACTGAATTTTCTACAGTATTCCTAATTCCTTTATTTCCTTTGGAAGATCTGTTAAGAACATGGTTCTAGTACTCTTCATTATTCTTTGCACATGAATACTTGTACAATATTATCAATATTAAAATACCGTTAAGTTTTAATTGATACAACAACAAATTAAATACATAATTTCACAAAATAAATTTAAGAATGGTAGAATGTACACAACCTTACCTCCACTCTCAGAGGTAGAAAGACTATTTCCGACATAATTTTAAATATTTATTGATATCTTAAAATAAAAAAATAAGGAAAATAATGGTCAGTTAAATTTTGATTTGACCAATATAAAAATATAAAGATATTTTCTTTATTTTTTACTCAATGTCTGGTACTCGTATTGAAGCTTCGAGTAATTCGGATCGTGCACTGTGGGGGGTGACGCTCCTAATAGAATTTTCTTCATTCGTAAGGCTCAAATCTGAGACCTCTAATTAAGGGTGGAGAAATCCCAATATTGCACCACTATCCACGTTGATAATCTAAAGATATTCTGTTATCAATATACATTAAATGGACTCAACATACTTTATTTTATTATCAAATTTGATTTGGCAACTCAAAAGTAAATCAAACTTACACTAATTCAACTATTTAAATTATTTTCTAATGTTTAAAATGAAACAAAATATATACTTGATTCTCTATTTAGATGAAGAGTTATGATTTTTAAACTTGGGGAATACTCTTAGGACTCGTTTGACCATAGTATTTTGAAAATGAGTATTTTTAAAGTTAAAAAATATAAAAAAAATGAAAAGAAATTTTAAAAACTTTAGAGTTTATGAAAATTGAGTTATTCTATAAAAAAAAAAATTACTTTTTTCAAAAATATAAATTAAAAGGTACAAAAAGTAAATTCAAAAATATTGGAACACCTCTTGAGGTGTTAAAAAGGTGTTTTTCAAAAATTCAAAAATATTGAAAATGTATTTCAAAACATTTATGGCCAAACAAATATTTTGAAATAAAGTAAAAATTTATTTCGAAATACTGTGAATAATATTTATGGTCAAACGCATACTTAGTTTACTTTAGATTTCAAGCATTCCATCTGATTCATTTATTTGTCTTGATACTTTTATACTTTATTAAATATTAAAATAATAATTCAATAAATTATTTTTATTTCAATTTAACATATACTATTTATTTTTATCACACCAATTTCAATCAATTTTTATTATATTAAAGGAAAAATAAAATTGCAAAGTAATTAATTTATTTTATTTCTAAAATAATAAATAGTTTATACTCACATTAGTTAAGTTATGAATTAAACTGAAGCAATTGCAAAAAATAATTAGATTAAATCTCAAAATTTTGGTAGATAGTGAAGAAAAACATACATGAAAATTTTGAAGGAAGTACCATAGAATGGAAAATTCTATAAATATGTTTTCTCTTTGGAGGAGAAGGGCAAAAGAAAGAGAAGTGTTTTCTTAAGACTAAGAAAAAGGATAATTTTGCCCTTGATCGTCCTTGTAATACCCTGAGAATCCCAACCGATAGTAGAACCATGCTTCAAGCTCATGAGAAATAAATTATAGTAATTTGATAGTTTTATGATCAAGTTAGATATATATTAAGGCCTCAAATACGTCCTAGCTATTAGACGAATCAAAACATCTCTTACCGATTGAATTCTTGAGAAGGATATTATCATAGTCAACTTCAAACAATCATATCTTTTGTTATACTATGAATTTTTTATCTCATGACCCACCAGCATATAGAAAATTAAACTATCTTTCCAACGATACCAATTTTGCCAAAATCCAATATCGGAGTAAAAGGTTATAGCCATTTTACTGAGAGTTATCAAAGCTGCCCAAGAGCGAAGGGCAAGCTGACGGACCGTCAAGTCAGCGATGGACCATCTCTTTGGCCATCGTAACTAAGGAAGTAAGGCTATTCTCTGACTCAAAACTGACGGTTGGAGTGAAGGTCAGTCACCAGAGTGACGGTCCGTCACCCAGACCGTTAATTTTGTCTGAAACAACGCTGAAATAACATTTTAAAGGGCATTTTGGGTCTTTTTCCACCCTTTTTAACCCCTAATTACATCAAATCGAAGCACATAAATCCTCATTCATCCATAACATCAAAATTAGGGTTTATTTTAAGATCAAAACCCAAGAACAAGATTCAAACCCTTCTCCAAAACTCAAGAATTAAAACGTCACCATTCAAGAACCTTCAAGAAAAGTTAACCTCCTTCAAGATTCAAGCTTTTGAGGTATGTAAATTATTGATTCATTGGTTTCTTTCACTTTTGAAGCTCAATAATCCCATTTTTTAACTCATGAATTATGATTTCCATGTGGTGGGTTGATTTTAATTATGTTGATGTGGTTGTATGAATCCCAAGTTTCGAGTCTTTATGTACTTTTCATGAATTATGCTAGTATATGGGTTGGAAACTTTTAAATGGAGTTTATTAAAGTAACCATGATGTATGAACTAGTGTATATGCCTAAGCCTAAGGTTATGCATGCAATGTGTTTGATAAAATGCCCAAAGAACAAGAATCATTCTTTAGGACTCAATTATGACCAAATTGATGAACCCATGCTTTACCCTTATGCTCAAAAAATACTTCCATGTTATTTTTATGCATTGAAATTGTTTGATGGATTGTTCATGAGATTAGCCTGTGAAATTATGACATGTTTATATGCTTTCCTATTCATGTACCAAACCGAGATAATCAAGTGCCTCATGAAATTCCCCAATGATTGTATTATGGATTGTTGACTACGGTTATGAGTCCAGGAAGTGTCATGTCTTATCATTTTTATGCTATCGAGTCTTGGGGGTACTTGTAACCGATAATTTAGCTGTGTACCTAGAGCCAGTGTCATGTTTTCAAGATACTCTCAGTCAAGCCATGTTCAGTGGAATTTAGTTAGTCTCACAACTCAGGAAAACTCAGTAATCTCAGTAATCTCAATAATCTCAGTCAGTTATTAGATCTCGATAATATTTTATCAGTCAACAGAACTCAGATAACTCAGTCCAGTCAGTTCAGTATAATTAATTTAGTGTCTAATCAGATGGGAATAGGATTCATCACTGAGTGAGCCCAAGGATGGGAACTCACCTGCGAGTAGAGGGTGTGATTCTCAGAAGCAATCCTTGTGCTCCCAGCATAGGTTAAGACATATAACCTGTTAGATAAGGGTTGATGAGGTGGATTAACCTGTTAGATGAGGGTCCCACCGTTCTCCTTAGAGTACCTGTTAGATGAGGGATCACTCATAGCTTGTCCTTACCATTAGTGCGGTATTAACACCCTTCTAATTGGGGTTATATATTGGACCCTAACTCAGCTATAATGCTTTATTTGGGGCATGTCAGTTAGATGACTACTTTCCACAGTTACAGTCTCAGTCTCAGTCTTAGTAATAGAACTCAGATAGTTCTACAAAATTTAGGACTGTCAGATACAGTCACCCAGTTCAGTATGGAACTCAACTAGTTTCATTATCAATAGGACTGTCAGACACAGTCATTCAGATAATAGTATATCATATATACAAAACTTATGTTATCATTATTTAAATTCAGTGATGTCATGATCTCAGTAACAGTTCACGTATTCATGCATGTATTCTCACATTCATGTTATTCAGTCAGTTGGTATTGTTCATGCATATTAACCCTATGCATTCAGCCTACCTCACTTACATACTAGTACATTCAATCGTACTAACGCATTTTCTCTATGGTGTTTTATACCATAGGTTCAAAAGCACGAGCTCCAGAGCATCCTTAGTAGATCAGCCGTTCAGCAAACAGACTAGCAGTGAGTCCTCATCATTCGAGGATGTTATTATTTGACTATTTTATTCTTTCAGTACTTAGTTTATTTTTGCAATTGGAGTTAGTTGGGGACATGTCCCATCAACTCCTTATTCAGATAGTTTAGAGAGTTTTCGACTAGCATGTTTAGATAGTTATTTCAATTGTTTTGGTATTGATATACCATATCTCCAGATATTATGTTTTATTAGATTTTTGAACCTTATGGACTTTTAACATTTTATTCCGCATTTATACAATATGTTGTGTTGTGCTCAGTTATAGATATCAACCATGGGTTAGCTTGTGGTCCTTTAGGGTCATAAGCACCATGTGGCATTTTGAGTACTAGATTTGAGGCATTAAAAACCTTCCAAAGATATCAATTTCGCCAAAATCCAGTATCAAAGTAAAGAGTTATGGCCATTTTACTGAGACCTATCCGAGCTGCCCAAGAGTGACGGGTAAGTTGATAGACCATCAAGTCAGTGATGGACCGTCGCTTTGGCCGTTGCAACTAAGGCAGTAAGGCCATTTTCTTTCCCAAAAATAATGGTTGGAGTGACGGTCAGTCACCATAGTGACAATCTATCACCCAGACTATCAATTTTGTCCTAAAAAACGCTGAAACAACATTTTAAAGGATTTTTTAGGTCTTTTTCCACCCTTTTTAACCTCTAATTACATCAAATTAGAGCAGATAACTGCTCATTAATCCATAACATCAAAATTAGGGTTTTTTTCATGATCAAAACCCAAAAACAAGATTTAAACCCTTTTCCAAGAAAACTCAAGAATCAAAATGTCACCATTCAAGAACCTTCAAGAAAAGTTAACCTCCTTCAAGATTCAAACTTTAGAGGTATGTAAATTATTGATTCATGGGTTTCTTTCACCCATGAATCTTAAGAATCCCATTTTTAAACTCATGAATTGTGATTTTCATGTGGTGGGTTGATTTTAATTATGTTGATGTGGTTGTATGAATCCCAAGTTCGAGTCTTTATGTACTTTTCATGAAATTATGCTAGTATGTGGGTTGGAAACTTTTAAATAGAGCTGATTAAAGTAACCATGATGTATGAACTAGTGTATATGCCTAAGCCTAACGTTATGCATGCAATGTGTTTAATAAAAAACCCAAAGAACAAGAATCATACTTTAAGACTCAATTATGACCAAATTGATGAACCCATGCTTTATCCTTATGTTTAAAATGACTTTCATGCTATTTTTATGCATTGAAATTGTTTGATGGATTGTTCATGAGATTAGCCTATGAAATTATGACATATTTATATGCTTTCCTATTCATGTATCAAACCATGATAATCAAGTGCCATATGAAATTCCCCTATGATTGTATTATGGATTGTTGATTATGGTCGTGAGTCCAAGAAATGTCATGTCTTTTCAGTTTCATGCTATCGAGTCCTGAGGGTACTTGTACCCGATAATTTAGCTGTGTGCCTAGAGCCAGTGTCATATTTTCAAGATACTCTCAGTCAAGCCATGTTCAATAGAATTTAGTTACTCTCATGACTAAGGAAAACTCAGTAATCTCAGTAATCTCAATAATCTCAATCAGTTATCAGATCTCAGTAATATTCCGTCAGTCAATAAAACTCACTAAACTCAATCCAGTCAGTTCAGTATAATTAATTTAGTGTCTAATCAAATGGGAGTAGGATTTAGCACCAAGTGAGCCCGAGGATGGGAACTCACTTGCGAGTAGAGGGAATGATTCTTAGAAGTAATCTTTGCGCTCCAAAACTATGTAGCCAACATAGGTTAAGACATCTAACATATTAGATGAGGGTTGATGAGGTGGCTTAACCTGTTAGATGAGGGTCCCACCATTCTTCTTAGAGTACCTGTTAGATGAGGAATCACTCACAGCTTGTCCTTACCAGTTGTGTGGTATGGACACCTTTCTAATTGAGGTTACAAATTAGACCCCAACTTAGCTATAATGCTTTATTTAAGGCATATCGGTTAGATGACTACTTCTCACAATTACAGTCTCAGTCTCAGTCTCAGTAATAGGACTCAAATAGTTCTATAGAATTCAGGACTATCAGATACAGTCACCCTATTCAGTACGAAACTCAGCTAGTTCCACCAACAACAGAACTGTCAGACATAGTCATTCAGATAATAGTATATCAGATATACAAAACTTATGTTATCAGTATTCAAATTCAGTTGTGTAATGATCTCAGTCACAGTTCACGTATTCATGCATATATTCTCACGTTTATGTTATTCAGTCAGTTAGTATTGTTCATGCATATAAACCCTTTACATTCAGCCTACCTCGCTTGTATACCAGTACATTCGATAGTACTACCACATTTGCGCTATGGTGTTTTATACCATATGTTCAGAAGCACGAGATCCAGAGCATTCTTAGTAGATTAGTTGTTCAACAGACAAACTAGCAGTGAGTCCTCGTCATTCGAGGATGTTATTATTTGACTATTTCATTCTTTCAATACTTAGTTTATTTCAATATTTGGAGTTAGTTGGGGACATGTCCCATCAACTTTTTATTCAGACAGTTTAGAGGCTTTCAGACTAGCATATTCTGAAAGTTATTTCAGTTGTTTTAGTATTGATATACCATATCTCCCGATGTTATATTTTATAAGATTTTTGAACCTTATGACCTTTTAACCTTTCATTCTGCATTTATACAGTATGTTGTGCAGTGCTCAGTTACAGATATCGACTATGGGTTAGCTTATGGTCCTTCGGGGTCATGAGTACCGTGTGGCATTTCGGGTACCAAATTCAGGGTGTTACTAGCCTCCAATTCACATTTCTATATAATAATAAAATTATATATATATAATAAATATAAATAAAATAATAATAAAAAATTTAAAATTTTATTATAAAAAAAACTTGGAATAAAATTTTATAATTATTTTGATTGAATAATTGCCAACTAATGCAACAATTGAAACTCAAAACTTATTAAAATGATATTAATTTGAAATAGTATAATAAACATTAAATTTTAGATTATTTTGAGAATTTTCTTTTCGGTTATATAGTTAAGATGAGAAGTGAGAAGTAGTGTATTTTGAAGAAGAGAGAAAAGATTGAATGAGAAATGGGGCCTACAAAAAAATAGTATAAGTTTGAATGATGAATTTGTATTGTGAAGTGACTATAATGCCCTTGGTCGTCCCATAACTCATAACAACTTTAAATTTTAACCCACCAATTTCATGCCTGATAATATTTTTTGAGCAAAAAATTAAATATTAAAAGCTTGGAGTATTGAAAATTTTGGCAGAGTCAAAATTTTCACTTATAAAGTTTAAAATATAAGAAAATAAATATATGAAGAAAAAATTCAACACTTACCACATTAAAATAAAAATAATTTTAGTTTTATGTGAATAATCTAATATTTCATGAAAGGAGATTCAGATTATAAATTTAAATTTATTTAAAGTATCACTTCCTAAATAATGTGATGGAATAAGTTGGGACTTGGAAGTAAAAATGTTGTTAGCAACATACTAGGTCCAATTACAAAATGTAGATACCTAAGCTAGAAAAAGAAAAGAAATGGCTAATGGAGTTATTTGTTGATTACTATTGACTAATGATTGTACCATTAAAATATGAAATGACAAATATTCCCTTGGTCATCCTCCGACGAAATTGTATAGTCTAATTTTTGAACCTCACATTTTTTTCAAGAAAAAACAGACAAAAGAAAAGAAAAAGAACCTTTTGGGAGGACAATGAATTGGGCCCACAACTCCAGATGTGCGCATCATCTTTTAACATTTGAATGTATGGATAACCAACCACATGGCCATTAGAATTTATTGAAATTGGACTGATTTTTTGAAAAAAAATGTACTCTATATGCACAATGTACAATTGGTTGAAGTTGAGTTTTTGTTATGGACAAATTTTCCCTTGATCATCTTAACTGCAATTACTATTTTGCCCTTAGATAAAGATAAAATTTCCAAACTGTCACTGGTCGTCCTGTCAGTGACTTTTTTATATAGTAGAAATATTTATTTATATATAGACCAAACCCATCGATAGTCCCCTGAACTTGGCTTGATCTTTCACTTTGGTACCTCAAGTGGACGTTGTTCACTTTTGGCACCTCA
Organism: Capsicum annuum; assembly: GCF_002878395.1. Classification (NCBI taxonomy): domain Eukaryota; kingdom Viridiplantae; phylum Streptophyta; class Magnoliopsida; order Solanales; family Solanaceae; genus Capsicum; species Capsicum annuum. Next base: position 22,408,113 of record NC_061120.1, on the reverse strand, counting down.
TGTAGCTATAAGTGTATCATTTTGACACTTTTTGATGATTCAGCAAAAAAAGTGTATTACACTCGCTTTTAAGCGCGTTTCAGAGGTATTTTCATAATTTTTTCATCTTTCTTCCTCACTTTTTCAATTCATTTTTTTTCCACCATTTTTTTCCTTTCCTTAACACATCCATACACGAATTTCTCCTTCATTGATTGAATTAATAGAGAAGAAAAAAAGAAAAAAATCAAGAAACAAGGTTAATTCACTATTTGAGAAATAAGAATGGTTGATTTTAACAAAAATCAAGAATTTTCCTTCTTGAAGAAATGAGAAATCAAGAAATAAGAATGGTTGATTTTTCCTTGTATTGATTTTAATCATTGTTGTTTCTTAAAATGAGTTCCCTTCTTAAAATAATTTTTCATTCATTGATCGAATCAACAAGAAAAAAAAAAAGAGAAAATCAAGAAAAAAAAATTCACCATTTTGTGAATTTAAGTTTTTTTTTTTTTTTTTTGTACAGATTGTGATGTTTCAATTCACAAGCTAATGAACATACACAAAAACATAACAGATTTCTACTAAGTATGTCAAGATTTCAACAAATTCTTCACTATACACTTTATGAATAGTGATAAGAAATAAGCTGGGAGCGAGCAGATGGTGAGGGATGGGCGGATAGGCAGGAGAAGATAATTGAGGGGTAGGGGTGCGGGCAGGTGGTGAGGGGGGTGAGTTGGCTGTAGAAGACGGTAGGGATTGGTGGGGTAGGGGGAATTAAATTTTATAATTTTTTTAGAATCATTTAAGTTAAAAAATTGTCAAGTGTCAATATGTGATTGGTATTTTTTTTATTTTAATTAAAAATAGTTATTTAACAATTAATTTAGAGAAAAATAACAAATGTCATAATATTATTTGTCACTATACAAGTCACCGGTGCGTGTAATACACGCACGCAGTATATTTTTGATGATTCAGCAAAAAGTGTCAAAATAACATCCGTGTATGCTATTTGAGGTGTCCAAAGTGAACAACATCCACTTGAGGTGCCAAAGTGAAAGATCGTGCCAAGTTCAAGGGGTTGTCGATGGATTTGACCTTATATGTGTGTATGTGTGTGTGTGTATGTATGTATGCATATATACAATGTAACTTATATTACATAAAATATTAATTATAATCTACTTTTAAATAATTTTTTAATTAATTTTATTAATTTTCAGTATTTAGAAAGTAAGTGTGTGTGTGTGTATATATATATATAATATTAAAAGTGTGAAGACCCTTAGAAAAGTGATTTGAACTTTTTTTCCTTCATTAAAAGTCTTTCCTTTAGACAAAACTGTTTTTTACTATTTTCTTCAATTTATTATTTAATTATTTTTATTATATTAACTAGACTCCTAAAATATATGGGACTGTTAAAATATATGGAAGAAGAATCAATTAATATTTTTCTTTGTACTGTTCAATTAGATAAATACTCCTAAAATAGGACTCTATTAAGAAAATACTTCTATAAATATTGAGATGCACGTTAAACTAGAGAAGAAACTGGTTTACTTATTGTGAAAATATGATTGATGCTCATCTAACTTGATTCGGTTGCATGTATAGATTGATGGATGCTTAATTTTCTAACCCTTAACTTCTTTACTATTTTATCAATATAATATAATTCAACATGTGTGTGTGTGTGTGCGTGTGCGTGTGTGTATATATATATATATATATATTTTTATTTTTTTTTTCTTTGTTTTCATTAAAGGTATTCTTTAGTGTAAAAATTTTCGCACAGATAAGAATTATTTTCATCAAAACTGAAGTTTTGTGATCACTATTGTATTATTTTGTTGTAGTTTTCAGGTCATAGATGAATTTACAGGTTGTAATGAATATCAGTCAGCTTTGAGGAATTTTTTAGGTAAAGGTTAGGTTTAATTGTATTATTTTTATATCTCTGTTTGGAGAATTCTTTTTGTGTAAAGATAAAGTTTAGTTGTATTATTTTGAATTCTATATTATCGTATTATTTTGTCATAATTTACAGGTGGTAGATAAGTGTCAGACGGGTTTGAGAAAATTTTGTGTAAAAGTTAGATTTAATTATATTAATTTGATTTCTTTATCATCGTATTGTTTTGTTGCAGTTTACAGGTGGTAAATGAATGTCGATCGGCTTTGAGAATTTTTTTGGTAAAGATTAGGTTTAATTAAATAAATTCTCCAAAAGATGTTGAATTTAATTATTGTGTTCATCTTTATTATTTAAACAAATATCATATTTATTGTAACGTTTGAACTCAATAAAGTGAGGAACAAGTGAAGCTCGTATACCTAAACTAGTAATATTAAAAGTGTGAAGACTTTAGAAAAGTGATTTGAACTTTTTGCCCTTCGTTAAAAGATAATTCTTTAGACAAAATTGTCATTTACTATTTTTATTATATTTAAAAAATAAAAAATCTCATTTTTTTTTTTTTTTGCAAAATAGATATATAATAGGATTTTTGTAAACTAAATATATAATAAGAGTCCTAATAAACATTGTCCTACTTTTATATATATATATATATATATATATATTAAAAATCCAAAGATATGGTTTTTTTGGCAATACAAACAGGCAGGTTTGGATAAGTAGAAAACTGCCTTTTTTTGTGGAAATTAAAAAAAAATCATTTATATTTTTGACAAAATATTTTTAATTGGCAGAATAAAAATTGAAGTGAGAGTCCTTTTTATTATATTATAAGAGTCCTTTTTTTTTTTGTTTTTCACAATTGATAGTATCCTAATACAAATCATATAGGAGTTAAAAATCAAATTCTTTTTTGGTTTATAAATACTCCTTCTATAAAAGAAGTTGCTTTGTGTGGTGATTAAATTCCATGAAAAAGAGGTACGTAGGAATAATTATTTTCTTCTCTTAATATTTTCATTTTTTTGGTTCAATTTATGTACAACTCACTTTATCGTTATGTTGTCAATTGTGTATTTGGATTGATAATCAATTTCTCACAAATTCAATTCCAAATTGATGATTAGCTTAAATTATTTAACAATGAAAAATGGTGGGCTCTGTTTGAGTGATTGTCATCTGTTATATTTGTGCTCTTAGTTAAAATATAATAGTTGTTTTGACTGTTATTTATATCTTATTTTATCATATTTGTCATAGATCTGAATCACTGGACGTACTTAAATTCATTTCGAGATTTTTGAGTTAAAAAAAAACGTACAGGTACATAATGAATTAATATCTCCATTCAGATTAAAATCATACAAAATTTAAATTTATTTTAACCTCAATTTCTCTCTTAGCCTGACTTTTAGAAGAATTAATAGTAGTAGTCCTTTTCGTCAAAAAAAGTTGATAAGTTTATAATATTTTTCATAAAGGATTTAGGTAAAATATTTAAACCTTGAAATTTGAATTTTAGAAATTATTTGTGTTAATATTAATTTTTATATTTGGACCTGAATATTGGATAGGAACTTAAAAATTAAAATAGCAAGTTCTTAGTTTATTTCTAAGTATTATTACTTAAATTTTATTGTCTTTCATTACGAGATTTTTGAGTAGAAAAAATAGACGTACTTAAATGAATTAATGTATAAATCTTTCAAATTAAAATCAAACAAATGAGGTCAAAATCATCATTTTAATTTATTTTAACCTCAATTTCTCTTCTAGCTTGACTTTTAAAAGAGTTAATAGTAGTTGTTCTTTTCGTCAAAAAAAGTTGATAAGTTACAATAATTTTCTTAAATGATTCAGGTGAGATATTAAAACCTTGAAATATAAATTTTATAAGGTATTTAATTGTTAATATTAGTTTTTATATTTGGACTTAAATATTCAATAGGAACTTGAAAGTTAAAATAATAAATTCTCAATTTATTTCAAAGTTTTAAACAACAAGAAGTCTATAATTTCTTAAAAAGAGATGTGTAATTAAACTTCAAAAAATTGAACTATTTTAGGACTTAAAGTTTTTCGTTAGTATTTATTTTGTGACTCAAATATATTAACATCAAATACACATGCAAAACACGTATACTAAACTAGTATATATATGGATAGATAGATAGTTGTAATATTTGTCCATTAATTGCTAATAAAATAATCCAAAAATCAATATAAACTTAAAAACTAAACTTTTTTCTCTCTTCATCTTACTTTTTAGTTTCAAGAGAGTTTTTTTGCTCCTCAATTTATCATAATTGAGTTTTTTCATTAGCACATGAGTGAAAACGTATTTGATCTAGTCTTCAATCACAATATAATTGTAAAAAATAAAGATTATAAAAAAAATCGAGAAAACCCAAAAAAATCGAAAGAACCGACTAAAACCTAAATCGAAAAAACCAATTTTATGTTGGTTTGATTTGGTTTATAGTTTTAATAAACCAATATAATTGGTTTGGTTTGAATTTAATAAAAAATTAAATCAACCCAACCTATGTACACCCCTATCTGCTGTATTAAAACTCTCAATAAAAAGTCACTGTCCCATTACTTATTTCATAAATAAAAGTATATCATGATCCCACTTCATTAAGGGGTCGTTTGGTAGAGTGTATTGACAAAAATAATACATGTATTAATTAATGTGTATTATGAATACGTTGTTTGGTACAATTTTTAGTCAATGTATAACTAATGCAAACATTAGTTATACATTTTATTGTGTATTAAGGTGTGTATTACTAATACCACTCATTTTCTATGTATTAGTAATGCAAAGTCTTTAATACATGCATTACCTTATTAAATGATCTTAATACCCCTAAATTTCCTCTCAAAATATTTCACCATTCTTTTTCCCACCACTTTAATTTGCAATAGTGAATCTTTTCAAAACATTTCACAATTTTTTCCCCACCATTTTAATCTACAACAATGAATAATTGATTTAAATAATTGTAACATATATTTGCTTTGCTTTGAGGGTCTTAAAAAAGATTTTTTAAAAAATTTGAGACTATTTCTTAATTTTACGTCTTATATTTTATTTTTGTTTCGATTATGTTAATCTGTTGGCATAATATTTCATGCGCAAAGACGAAGGTCTTACAATTAATCCGAAACCTCTATATACTAGTTCAACAATACTAATTATATTTTAGATGGCAAAAAAATTTTGTTACAAAAAAGTGTACAAAATCAAAGAAGACTATTTTTGTAAACAAACATTTCTTTTATAGAAATTATGTAAGATGTATTATTTCTTATACATCAAACTAAACAATGTATAAGACATAATACATGCATAACTAATACAAGCATAAGTAATACAAACATTACTAATACAAGCATTACTAATACACTATATTTTGCATTGATCTTATACACTATACCAAACGACCCCTAAGAGTCTTTCACATGTAAAGCAGTGATTTATTATTTTAAAAACATAAAGAAAAAGATTTATGGATAGAAAAAATCTTTTTTACCCACTGAGTGATCTCCTTCATTCAACCGGATGAGCTTTGACCCGGTTATAACATGTTATAAAAATAAATTTTGGCCATCACGGATAGGAAAACAGAAACATAAACGCTAGAAAATCAATGTAATTATGATTTTCAACATTAGATTGCATCTATGCTTTAAAAAATTGGATCTGAAAATTTAGATCTATCTAAATCATTTCACGCAAAGTCTGAAAATAACAAAGCAGAGGTTAATTGATTTCTCTGATACTGATACCATGTAAGAAATACAGAGCAATAGCGCTGTAGAATTTTAAACTGGCGTACCTTCAGTCATTGTTGGAGTTTGTCGGAGTTGTCGGCATTCGCTTTTCATTTTCAGTGAGTCTTCTAAGTACTTAGAATATTGATGTATTTTAGGAGATGAATTTTCTTTACTTAAAAACTTAGTCCGCACCTATAATTTTATATTGTTTTCCCATCAAATAGTTACAGGAGCAATTCTTTAGGGCAACAGTTTCTTCCTTCTAGGGCAGCAGTTTCTTCCCGTACGGCAACAGTTTAGGTTTTTTCAATTTAGTGTTAATAGAATTTAGGTTCTCATTTGAAAAACAGCCTTCGACTCAATATCCAAACGGAAATGACTTAAATTTTTTTATAGCACAATTCTAATCCTTTACGAGCTTCCAGTGCTTCCGCTTCTATGCTGCTGTTACTCTCCAAAGAGGATGAGAAAGCCATTATAAATTCGCCCCAATCTTCCCTCAAAATTCTTCCCATTCGTGCTCTTCCAGTACTGGCACTAAAGCTTCCGTCCGTGTTTATCTTCAGAGTCCCATTTGTTGGGAATTGCCAACATACAGGAAAGCAATTAACAATCGGTTTCAATTTGATAAAATCATCACAAAATGTGGCCCAGGGTAGTGTCAAAACTAAGTTAGGAAAAGCCTTGTTAACAGCACTTTGTATTTTCCAGAAAATGTGATGAACCATCATATATTTGTTGAAGCTTCTCTTGTTCCTGTATTTGCTTCCAGATTTCCCCAAAAAATAAAAATGTGGACTGATTGTGGAACCAAAGGATACACCGTGTTCTTGGACTTCTAATTCCACCATTCATGAAGCATGTGTCGAATGGTTCCTGTGTGTCCTCTGATTCCCAGTGGCCCTCCAAAGTGATTCCAAGTTTTTGGGCTGCTTCTCCATGCATAAAAACATGTTGGATGGACTCGCTTCTAGGGATGGTGCAGCATTTACTAGTTGAGTTCCTGCGGATCCCGAATCTTTCTATTACTTCATCAATAGGGAGTTTGCCCTTCCAAAATTTCCAAACAAAGAATGAGATATTTAAAGGAATGTTTGGATTCCATTCCTGATTTAAGTTCCGGTTGATTGGTTTTTTGTCTCTGATAATGTGCCAAGATGATTTATTGGAAAACTTTCCATCTTTGGTTAATTCTCGGTAAACTTTGTCTTGTTTATCTTGCTTGCCAATACCAATTGTCTGAATGTGCTGAATTGTATTGTCTCCTAGGGTGTTCTGCAATCTTGGAACATTCCAGTTTCCATTTGTGATGATAATGTTCCACTAGTTTTAGAACTCTTCCTTTACATCATGAATACTCCAACTTTTGTTTGTGAAGCAAAAGCCAGCCAAGAATGTAAACCAAACACAAATAATGAAAGAAAAAGAGCAACATGCACAAGTAAATAAATTTATTCATTGCATTGATTCCTCTTGTGAAATCAAGTCAATACGTTTTCAAAGGGACATTGGAACATCAATATAATTGCGATCACCGATCACATATCAAATCTCAGCAATCCAATCACTTTATCGAGAAATGTGAGATAGTTAAGTCGTATAGGTAAAAGAAATCTACTCACTAATAAGAACTAGGATTTGAAACAAGACTTTCAATGTACACAAAAATTTGACTACCATTAAGAATGATCAGACTCATAGGATCCTTGGAACTGTCATGTGTTGATTTATACAACACTACAACTGACCCGTGCAGTAAAATTCATTATTCTGGAATATGAAGACCGGGCTAAAACAAAAAGTCTTCGAGGCCGAGACCACCCTAGTTCATGACTCGACAACTTCATATTCCTTCATTACCCACACATCCATTTGGGGCAGTTTATTGTGATGAAAGTACTGATAGGATACGCATAAATTACCTCCCAATGTCCCTATGTGCCAATCAAATTCAGACTTATCTTCAGGATTGGGCAATGCTACATTCCCATATATTGCATCAACGAGGTCTAATGAGAAAATAAACTTATTTGAACCAACTTTAGCATCGATTGCGACCCAATGAAGTCTTCGATTTACAAGTGTACCAAATTCACCAAAATAGCCGCCTATACCGATAGCAGTACTTGGCAACTCTATTATCTTTTGCCATGAATTAGTTCGTAGGCTATAAAAGTTAACCTCACGCAAAATATCACTATAGTTATTCCACGCAATTACAACCACTTTGTAATCATTTTCATGCTCATTATAAACAAAACCATAAGCCTGAGCCTGAGGACATAAACCACTCCATGGAAGGGCGGGAATTTTTCTCAATTCTCTAGTTGATGGATTCCATATTTTAAAATTCATAAACTCGTTAGTTAAACATAACAACCCATCACATGAACCCACAATGTTACATTGACGATGTGATGTCACTTGCCAATCAAAATCGAGGTCAATGGGTATACTAGTCGGAGGATCTTCTTTGTACATAATTGTGTTAAGAGGGCAAGTCTGAAAAGTTTCGCGATTATTGGTACAAAGGAGACTAAATTCTTGATTCGTGACCGGATGTTGTAGATGCTTTCTGACGAATTGGGGACTAGAGACAAGAGAAAGCCAAGATTTCAAAACACTCCTCATCCTCAATAATGTTTTCACAGGTAATCTTACGAGAATTTCAAATGTAATGTCTTCGGAAAGAATTGGCTGCAGTGATTCCATTAGTGGCGGCTGAGGCTTTGAGATGAAAATATTCTTAAAATATTGATTAAATTACTTGGTGATTTTTTATCAGTCTTGACATAAATTTATAGCTTAATTGATAAAAGGACTATAAATAGAGTCGTAACCGAATACTACTACATTTTATTAGGTTTTATTAGAATTTTTTTTGGAAAGTTTGCCGTCAGTTGGGTCTTTTGGCAGTGTTGTTTCCTTTAGTTTTTTAGGTTTTCTTTTCTTTATCATGTCTACTCTTTTTTGGGGTTTAATTTTGTATTTTATCAATAATCGTCACATAATGGACCAACCCATCATACAAAAAAACATCAGCCTATTACTATTCACTTGACCCGGCCCAACCAGGATCCACCTTATTAACAAATAGCAAGAGTAGGGTTTCAAAAACAGTCTAGTTTCCTAATCTTCATCTTGTCTCCGCCTCCTTCCACAATGGTGCTCCCTTTCTCGAATCTGAGCTTGATTCTGATGGTACTTTGGGTGATCAATGCTGTGCCTCCTTTATCTTGATTTCTTCTTGCATTCAGCTTGCAGAAGTAAGTACTGACTCTTCCTCCCTTATTTGTTCTTCGATTTCCCTGTTCAGCTGAGTAATGATGCTCCTCTTTCTGTAGTTGCGTTCTCCAGTAGATAGGAAAGTGTGAAGGTTTTTATGCAGCTAAGAGGGATTTGGTCTTCTGAGATGGGCTGTAACTACCAAGTATGTTGCCCTCTTCTTGTCTCCCTTTGTTTTTTCTGGATCTGGTTGATTTAACCTCACCTTCTCTTGCTTGTGGTCCATAGATATGGTAGGGATCAAGAAAATGAGTTTCTTGGACCCACGAGTGTTCGATTAGCCGTCTCCATCTCATGTTTATGAAGCTCCATCTGGCCCATCGACCCTCCCATGGTGCTGAAAGTCCTTTTTGTTGGTTGTAATAGCTTAGGAGTAGTACATGCACCTTGTTTTATGCTACTAACTTCTGTATATAAGTTGTATGTAAACTATTCAGCTTGAATTTCCCCCTGCCCCTTATCATTTGACTGGTATGATCCTCAAGTATGGACTCTGCCATTTTTCACTGTTTAATATGACTTTTCCTCTTTTCTCTAATTGCTGGTAACTTGTCAAGCATATGTATTTATGGCTAAGTTAGCAAGATGATCGGCTAATTGGTTGCCCTCCCTGTAGATATGCTGATATTGTACTTACTTGTTTTGCATGAATTTATGAATAAGTTTAACTATGTGTGCTATGTTCCATGGGAAATGCCATTCACTTGTTAACACCTTCTGCATGAGTAGTGAGTCCATCTGAATGATGACCTTATTGTGCTGTGATTGTGTACTATGCTTAGCTGCATATAAGATTGCATTATTTTGTGCTTGCATACTATCTGCATAGTGATATGGTTCTCTTTTAGCAAATAAGATGTATCCATTCTCATCCCTCAAATAAAATACATATGAGATTCCTCCTTCTTCTCCTCTAACAGCTCCATCTGTGTTATATTTTACCCATCCCTCATCTGGTGCCTTCTATAGGACTGTAATAGCTTTCACTTTCGTTTTCAGCTTGTCAAACTCTCTAATTATGTAATGCTCCAAAATTTGATTCCCGAGATGCCACACGGTGCTCTGAACTACAAGTAGTCCTGAGCTAACCCTGGCTACCTTTTCTAAATCTGAATCTCAAAATAGGGAAATAGGGGTATAAAAACATAATAGATGTGAAAGTCTTAACTAAAACATAAGAATCTCATAAATCTTGGTAAGACAATGCTGAGAATCTGAATACCGAATCAAAAGTCTAGCATTGAAACTAGTTATCTGACAAGCCTCTACTATCTGAATCTAGAGAGTCACTAGGACACGACCCAGCTTACTCAAACTGCCTGAAATTAAAATGAGAAATATCTGCTAATAGACTGAAAGTATAAGCAACTAAGTCCCCGAACTATAAGAACTCACCAACTGCAGGAATATAAAAGAGATGCTCGGAAATCAATCATGCTGCTGAGATTGAGCACCTGAACCTATATTATGAGACAATGTATCACATATACATATATGTGGATCAGTACTTTGATGATGTACTGAGTATATGAGGGTGCATGCAATAAGTAACAATATCATGACAATTTATAAATCATGCATACTAAATGTAAATGACTCACTTAGGCTTGAATAGTCTGAAATCTGGAAGTAAAGCATGAATAATAAAACATGTAATCTAAATCTTGTGAGTCATCACACTTAGTTTTAAAATCTGTAGTTCAGTTCTATTTCTCAAATCACGTAGGCTAAGTGAAGTTTGAAAACTTATTCTGTATATCTTAAGGTTTCAAATTAATAAACTATTTTAAGAATCGGGGACATCTTTTGGGAGGTTCTTCTAACCGACAATACACCATGTGAGCATCTATGGAGTCCCACGACTGACCCTCGTTAGGTAGGGTTGTTCTACCCTTACCATCAAAATTGAACATTCTAATCTGTGTGATCACAATCTGAGTCATCTATGAAGAAGTGAGAATAATCTAATAATCTGTACTTAGGGTGGAACATAGTTCTGGGGAATGAAACCGTAGTAACTTACCCATTTAGGTGCTAAATACTACTCCCAATCTCATTCTCAAACTCTTAAGAAATCCACTTTAAAATTTACACAAAGGTTCATAGAAAGCCAACAATGCTTTCCTTTTCTTTAAATCTCAAGTCTTCTGAAATAAAGTGGATTCTTTATCTAAAATATGAAAATAATCTAGTCATGGGGTGCTTATAGCACAAACAATCTTGAAACAACAATCTTTAAATGGGGTCTATTGACCCAAGCATCAATCTTATGTTGAAACATTAAAAATATTCATACTTGATAATGTAAGCATTCATAAATCATCTTAAAATATGGAAATTTCAGCAATATGCCTGAAAGCATAAGCACAATTATATATTTCAACTTCTAAATCATGAAAAATCTCATAATCTTGCTAAGAATGATAATGGATATAAACCCTAATTTGAATTTCATGGAAAATCATACAAGTTGTAGTAAATTTGTAAATAAAATAAAGTTTTGGGCACATGGATGAAAGAATTATCCTTGTTCAAACCCCATATACCTTAATTGATGATCTTTGATGAAAGGCTCGAATCTTGGATTCCTATGGATGATTAGGAAACGAATTCTTAGTGTTCTTGTGTTGGGAATCCTCAATCTTAGCTTATCTTGGAGAGTTAATGGAGGAATTCTTGAGCTTCTTGGAAAGAAAGTATGAGCCTTAGAGTTTTGTTTAATAGAGAATGATGAATGGAGCATAAAGTGCTCTCAAATATGATAAATCTTCTGTTTTTGGACGGATTGGGGGTTGGGTAATCTACTAAAATGCCCCCTTTAAGCTTTTAAACAGAACTGAAAAATGTATATTTTCATGACCTGTGTGGCCACCGCGATGCGCCACTATCTCAGTGACTAACTAGAAAATGACAACTGAAAATTGGGCAGACTCCGCAATGCGGAGTCATCGCGGAGCCCCTTTGGAATGTTATTTTGGCATATAGCGCGACGCAGCATTATCGCGCTGGACCTCTGGAAATTGACAACTGGAAAATTGGCCCTCTCCGCGATGTTCCAATATCACGGAGGGCCACTAGAAAATGAAAAATGGGATTTGAAACTGCTCCGCGGCGCACTAAGGGTCTAAATGATGGTGTTTGGCGACTGGAACTTCAAATAGCCATAACTTCTTATCCGGTTATCGAATTTAGGCGAATCATATATCGTTGGAAAGATAATTCAATTTTCTACATCATGGAAGTCCAAACGAAATAAACATCACTCATTCTAGAAGATACTCCTTTCTCATTTTTGGGATGAGTTTAAGCTAGGAAAAATTGCAGAGTATTACAATCTCCCCCGTGGGAACATTCATCCTCAAATGTTGCTAGCTAAGCTGAAATTTCTGAGGAATTTGAGAGCATAAGATAGCATGCACAACTGATGTGAACTGAGCAACTAAATCTAAATCATTCTAAGTTTCTGAGTAATTCTATGAGTGCATGAACTTACATAAGGACAACTATATAGCTAAATGTATGATTAGAAAAGAAATAGATTAAGGAAAAGTAGTACCTTTGGCTAGATCTGAGTTTTCAGAGAAGAGGTGAGGGTACTTGGCTAGCATGTATGCTTCAGTTTCCTAAGTAATGCCCTCAACCAAAAGATTCTGCCAAAGAACTTTGACCAAGAGAACTTCTTTGTTCCTTAGTCTACGGATCTGATGGTCTAAAATCTCAACTAGAATCTCTTCGTATAAAAGGCAGTTCTGAATATCTGAGCTTTCTAAAAGAACTGCAACGGTGGAATCACCGATGCTTTTTTTAAGCATAGAGCCATGGAATACAGGATGAACGACTCATAAGACTCCGGGCAACTCAAGCTCATAAGGTACTTTCCCAACACGACTCAAAAGTCTAAAAGGGCCAACATACCAGAGATGAAGCTTCTTATCTTGCCAAATATCTTCACCCCTTTCATGGGTGAAATATTTAAATACACAAAATCACCAACTTCAAAATAGAGGTCCCATCTTCTCATATCTGCATAGGATTTCTGACTACTCTAGGCTCTTTTCAATCTTTCTCTAATAAACTTAACTTTTTCCATAGCTTCAAACACTGCATCAGGCCCAAGGAAAGTGGCCTCACTTACTTTTAACCAACCTATGGGTGATCTATATCTCCTCTCATAAAGACCCTCAAACGGAGCCATCTGAATGCTAGAATGATAGCTGTTATTTTAAACAAACTCAATCAATGGAAAATGCTCATCCCAACTACCCTTGAAATCAAGAGTGCATGCCCTCAACATATCTTCTAGAGTTTAGATGGTCCTTTCTGCTTGACCATATATCTGAGGGTGGAAAGAAAAACTAAGATGGACTTGGGTACCTAGACCCTTCTGAAAGGCTTTCCAAAACTAGGAAGTAAACTAAGTACCCCTATCTGAGATGATAGACAAGAGAACCCCATGCAATCCAACTAACTCTCGGATATACAACTTAGCATAATCCTTAACTGTATGTGTGAACTGGCAAGAAATCCACTGACTTAGTCAATCTATCTATAATAACCCATATCGAATCATGATGATGACACGATCGGGGTAAACCATTCATAAAATCCATATTCACCTCTTCCCATTTCTAAGTAGGGATACCAAACTCTTGCAACGTACCACCAGGTCTTTGGTTTTCTACTTTAACCGGTTGGCAAGTTGCAAACTTAGCTATGAACTTTACTATATCTCTCTTCATACCATTCTACCAACAGATCTGCCGCAAGTCGTGGTACATCTTGAAGAACTTGGATGAATAGAATACCACACATCATGTGCTTCCGCCATAATTCGCTGCCTCAAATCATCAAGACATAGAACACACAATCAAATTTGGTGTCTCAACACACCATCTACCCCTTGAGAGAAAACCTCTACCTTTTGGTCTTTAACTGACTCTTTCAGTTTGACCAAACTAGAATCCATATCTTGCTTCTCCTTCACTTCCGAAACTAGAGAATATTCGGAACTACTCTGAACCCAAACATCACCTTTTAGCTGAATCAACCAACCTAATACCCAATCTATCCAAATGATGAAATTTTCAAGCAAACTCTTTTTTATCATTCTCCGTATGAGCAACACTGCCTACAGACAGAATACTAAGGGCGTCTTCCACTACATTAGCCTTGCCTGGATGGTACAACATACTCATATCATAGTCTTTCAATAACTCTAACCACCTTCTCTGCTGGAGATTCAACTCCCTCTGAGTAAATACATACTGCAAGCTTTTATGGTCAGCGAATAAATCAAGATGAACACCATATAGAGAGTGTCTCCAGATCTTCAAAGAAAATACCACAACAGCGAATTCCAGATCATGGGTTGGGTAATTTTTTTCATGAGGCTTCAACTGTTTAGAGAGATAGGCTATGACCTTTCCTCTCTACATCAACACACAACCCAAACCAATACATCAACACACAACCCAAACCAACTCAAGAGGCATCACAATACACCACAAAACTATATGTACCATTAGGTAATGCTAACACTAGGCTGAAGTGAGTCGAGTCTTCAACTCATGAAAACTCTTCTTGCAGGAATCTGATCATTAGAACTTAACTTTTTTTTGGGTCAATTTAGATATAGGAGATGCGATAGATGAGAAACCTTCAATAAAACAACGGTAATAACCTGCTATACCCAAGAAACTCCTAATGTCTGATGGAGAGATGGGTCTAGGCTAATTCCTTATAGCTTCTATCTTTTGAGGGTCAACTCTAATGTCATCGGCAGAAATAATATTACAAAGAAAGGCTACTGACCTTAGACAAAATTCTCACTTGCTGAATTTGGCGAATAAATGGTGATATCTAAGAGTTTGCAAGACAGTTCTAAGATGGTCTGCATGGTCATCCTCATTACGGGAGTACACAAGGATATCATCTATGAATACTATGACAAACATGTCTAGATACTGTTTGAACAATCGATTCATGAGGTCCATGAAAGCTACTGAAGCATTGGTTAGCCCAAAAGATATGACTACAAACTCAAAACGACCATAACGGGTTCTAAAGGCCGTCTTTGGAATGTCACACTCCCTTACTTTAAGTAAATGATAGCTAGATCAAAGGTTTATCTTTGAGAAATAGCTTGCACCTTGGAGTTGTTCAAATAGGTCATCAATTCTAGTAAGAGGATATATATTTTTGACTGTAACTTTATTCAGCTGATGATAGTCAATGCACATATGCAAAGAACCATCTTTCTTTCACATGAATAAGATGGGAATGCCCCATGGAGAAACACTAGGCCTTATGAAAACTTTATCTAAAAGATCTTTGAGTTGCTCCTTCAACTCCTTAAGCTCTGCAGGAGCCATACAGTAGAGAGGTATAAAAATAGGCTGAGTATCTAGGAGAAGGTCAACATCGAATTCTATTTCCCTATCGGGAGGTACCCTTGGGAGAACTTTTAGAAAAACATCCAAAAACTCATTGACCACTTGGACAGGTTGAATTATTGGAGTCTTAGACTTAGTGTCTTTAACTCGAACTAGATAATAAATGGAACCTTTGGTTATCAACTTTCTGGCCTTAAGATAGGATATAAAATGACTCTTGGGAGACACTGAATTATTCGACCACTCAAAGATGAGCCAATCTGGGAACTGAAACTTCACTACTCGTGTGTGACAATCTATAGATGCATAACAAGAATAGAGCCAATCTATTCAAAGAATAAGATCAAAATCGACCATGTCTAACTCTATCAGGTCTGCTAACATGACTTTATGAAGAACAGTGATAGGACACTTTTTATACATTTGTTTGGTGACAACTGACTCACCTACTTGGGTTGAAACCAAGAAAGGCTCAGGGATCTTTTCAGAACTTATCTCAAAATTCATAGCAACTAATGGGGTCATATAAGAGAAACTCGACCCAAGATCTAGCAACACATAAACATCAAAATGAAAGACACAAAGCATAGCAGTAACAACATCTAGGGAATATTTCTATTCTTGGTGGGATGGCAAAGCATAAAACTGATTCTGGCGCTGACCGCCACCGGTACTATACGATGCATCCTGAGGAGGGGCTGGGCGACCTAGAGGAGCTATTGCACTGTTAGCCTAAATTTGGGGATGAACATCTCTATTTCCCCTCCTAGTATGCGGGCACTCTTTGATTCCATGACCCTCTTGGCCACAACCATAACAACCTTATTTACCCCAAAATTTTTTACCTCTATGATTTTTACCGTAATTAGCTCATGAGGATTGATTAGTCCTATTACTCATACTATTCTGAGATCTGGACATAGGGGACTTACCCCATTGTTCTTACCAGTTTCTAGGTGTAGGAGCACTGGCCAAAGAAGGTGCAGGCATAGATGATCGATTCTGAAACTAGGAATGATTTCCTCCTCCAAACCTATTCTGACCATGATCAAACTGCCCTATTCTAGCCCTCTTATTTTCTCTCTCCCTTTCCTTTCCTTTTTCTGCCTCAATATGCTGAGCATGCATCATCAATCTAGGGAGATCCATGTACCTATTGAGCATCGCGGTCCTACACTTCTTAACTACCATTCTAGACATATCGGTCACAAACTTACTTATACTTGACCTAGGGTTAGCCATCTTATTAGGGGCATACTTAGACAACTGGTTGAACTTGAGGCAGTACTCCTTTACTGTCATAGCGCCCTGCCTCAAATTCATGAACTCTTCTATCTTAGCTTTTCTCAACTCAAGTAGGAAGAACTTGTCTAAGAGTGCATCCTGAAATATCTTCCAAGCAATAGGAGTTGCATTCTCCCCTCTACTCTTCTTCCACATCACTACCCAAACATAAGCAACATCTTTCAGCCTATAGGATGCCAATTCTACACTCTCCTATTTAGAAACATGCATAATTTTGGTGATATTCTTCACCTCATTAATTTTGGTGGGTTTATTCTCATGAAATCTCAAATTCTGGCTGCAGCTAAATCCCCATCCCTCTAAGGTGGGACTATAGCCTGACGATTACCCTAAATATTAGTTGTCACAGCTTGGGCTAGCACCTGAAAGGAAGCCCAAAACTCTGCATGTGACACATTCTCATTCAAAGGATTTATGGGCTGAGGCAGCTGGTTATCATTTCTGTGAGCATTAGCTCGACGAGAAGGTATTTTTTGTCACGTGAAAGCATGAGTTATAAGTAGATAAATATAATGAATACATGATATATCACGAAAGAAGAGATGATTTCCCAAGAGCTCTAGAGCCACTTGCTCATAGATATGGCGCGCTTTCCACGGATGATCAAGACTCTACGTAACGTGGCTTGTCTAACTCCCTAGGACTCTCTAAACCTTAGGATCTGATACTAACTTTGTAATGCCCTGAAATCCAATTCCCTGGACGCCACACGTTACTCTGAACTACAAGTAGTCCTGAGCTACCCTGGGTGCCTTTTCTAAATTTGAATCTCAAAATAGGGAAATATGGGTATGAAAACATAATAGATGCCGAAGTCTTATCTAAAACATAGGAATCTAATAAATCTTGGTAAGACAATTCTGAGAATCTGAATACTGAATCAAAAGTCCAACACTGAAATTAGTAGTCCGACAAGCTCTACTATCTGAATCTAAAGAGTCACTGGGACAGGCCCCAGCTGACTCAAACTACCTGAAATTAAAATGAGAAATATCTGCTAATAAACTGAAAGAGTAAGCAATTTAGTCCCCGAACTATGAGGACTCACCAACTACAAAAATGTAGAAGAGATGCTCAAAAATTAATCACGCTGTTGAGACTGAGCACCTAAACCTACATTATGAGACTATGTAGCACATAGAAATATATGTGGATCAGTACTTTGATGATGTACTGAGTATATGAGAGTGCATGCAATATGTAAACAATATCATCACAATTTCTAAAATCATGCATACTAAATGTAAATGACTCACTTAGGCTTGATTAATCTATAATCTAGAAGTAAAGCATGAATAATAAAATGTATAATCTAAATCTTGTAAGTCATCACACTTGGTTCTCAAATCTCAAGTTCTATTTTATTCCTCAAGTCACGTAGGCTAAGTGAATTCTGAAAACTTATTTTGTAAATCTTAAGGCTTCAAATCAATAAATTGTTTTAAGAATATGGGACATCTTTTAGGAGGTACTTCTAACCTACAATACACCATGTGAGCATCCATGGAGTCCCACAACTAGCCCTTGTTAGGTAGGGCTGTTCTACCCTTTCCATCGGAATAGAACATTCTAATCTGTGTGATCACAATTTGAGTCATCCACGTAGAAGTAGGAATAATCTGATAATCTGTACCTACAGTGACACGTAGTTCTGGGGTATGTAACCATAGTAACTTACCCATCTCGGTGCTAAATACTACTCCCAATATCATGCTCAAAATCTTAAGAATGACACTTTAAAATTTACACAAAGGTTCACAGAAAGCCAACTATGCTTTTCTTTTCTTTAAATCTCAAGTCTTCAGAAATAAAGTGGATTCTTTATCTAAATATGAAAATAATCTAGTCATGGGGTGCTTATAGCACAAATAATATTGAATCAACAATTTTTAAATGGGGTCTATTGACCCAAGCATCAATCTTATGTTGAAACATTAAAATAATTCATACTTGATAATGTAAACATTCATAAATCATCTTAAAATCTGGAAATTTCAGCAATATGCCTGAAAACATAAACATAATCATATATTTCAACTTCTAAATCATGAAAAATCTCATAATCTTGCTAAGAATGATAATGGGTATAAACCCTAATTTGAATTTCATGGAAAATCATACAAGTTGTAGTAAATTTGTAAATAAAATAAAGTTTTGGGCACATGGATGAAAGAATTATCCTTGTTCAAACTTCATATACCTTAATTGATGATCTTTGATGAAAGGCTCGAATCTTGGATTCCTATGGATGATTAGGAGACGAATTCTTAGTTTTCTTGTATTGGGAATCCTCAATCTTAACTTATCTTGGAGAGTTAATAGAGGAATTCTTGAGTTTCTTGTAGAGGAAGTATGACCCTCAAGGATTTATTTAAGAGAGAACTGATAAACAAATATTTTCCCGACTTGGGTGGCCACCACGATGCGCCACTATTGCTGTGGCTCACTAAATAATGACAACTGGAAACTGGGCATACTCCCAGACCCGGAATCATCGTGGTGCCCCTTTGGAATGTCACTTTAGCATATGGCGCGATGCGCCATTATCGCGCTAGACCTCTGGAATTTGAAAACTGGGAAATTGGCCTTCTTCGTGACACGCCAATATCGTTGAGGGCCACTGAAAAATGATAATTGGGATTTGACACTGCTCTGCGGCGCGCTAAGGGTCTAAATGATGGTGTTTTGCGACTGGAACTTTAAATAGCCATAACTTCTTACCCGGTTATCAGATTTAGGCAAATCTTATATCGTTGGAAAGATAATTCAATTTCCTACGTTCTTGAAAGTCCAAATCTAAAGAATTCCAAATGACATAAACATCACTCATTCTAGAAGCTTCTCTTTTCTCATTTTCAGAATGAGTTTAAGCTAAGAAAAATTGTGGAGTGTTATAATATCCCCATTGGGAACATTCATCCTTGAATGTGGCTAGTTAAGTTGAAATTTCTGAGGAATCTGACAGCATAAGATAGCATGCACAACTGAAGTGAACTAAGCAACTGAATCTTAATCATTCTAAGATTCTGAGTAATTCTATGAGTGCATGAACTTACATAAGGACAACTATATAGCTGAATATATCATTAGAAAAGAAATAGATTAATGAAGAGTAGTACCTTCGGCTAGTTCTGAGTTTACAGAGAAGAAGTGAAGGTACCTGGCTCGTATGTGTGCTGCAATTTCCCAAGTAGCACCCTCAATCGATTGATTCTGCCAAAGAACTTTGACCAAGGAAACTTCTTTTTTCCTTACTCTACGAATTTGATGGTCTAAAATCTCAACTGGAATCTCTTCATACGAAAGTCTGTTCTAAATATCTGAGCTTTCCAAAGGAACTACAACGATAGAGTCACCGTTGCTCTTCTTAAGCATAGATACATGGAATACAGAATGAACGACTGATTAGTCTACGGATAACTTAAGAACATAAGCTACTTTTCCAACACAACTTAAAATTTTATGAGGGCCGACATACCAAAGACTAAGCATCCCCTTCTTGCCAAATTTGTTCACCCCTTTCATGGGTAAAATCTTCAAATACACAAAATCACCAACTTCAAACTTGAGGTCCCTTCTTCTCTCACCTGCATAGGATTTCTGATGACTCTGGGCTATTTTTAATCTTTCTCTAATCAACTTAACTTTTCCATATCTTCAAACATTGCGCCAGGGCCAAGCAAAACGGCCTCATCCACTTCAAACCAACCTATGGGTGATCTACATCTCCTCTCATAAAGAACCTCAAACAGAGCTATCTAAATGCTAGAATAATAGCTTTTATTATAAGCAAACTCAATCAATGGCAAATGCTAATCCCAACTACCCTTGAAATCAAGAGTGCATGCCTTTAACATATCTTCTAGAGTTTGGATGGTATTCTCTGCTTGACCATCTGTCTGAGGGTGAAAAGATAAACTAAGATGTATTTGGGTACCTAGACCCTTCTGAAAGTCTTTCCAAAACTAAAAAGTAAACTGAGTACCCCTATCTGAGATGATAGACAAGGGAACCCCATGCAATCTAACTAACTCTCGGATATACAACTTAGCATAATCCTCATCTATATAGGATGTGTCAACTAGCAAAAAATATGCTGACTTAGTCAACTACAATAGCCCATATCAAATCATGATGATGATGCGATCGGGGTAAACCAGTCACAAAATCCATATTTACCTGTTCCTACTTCTAAGTAGGGATACCAAAATCTTGCAAAGTACCACTAGGTCTTTGGTGCTCTACTTTAACCTGTTGACAAGTTGCACACTTAGCTATGAACTGCCCTATATCTCTCCTCATACTATTCCATCAATAGATCTTCCGCAAGTCGAGGTACATCTTGGTAGCACCAGGATGAATAGAATACCACGCACCATATGCTTTCGCCATAATTTACTGTCTCAAATCATCAACACATAGAACACACTATCTACTTTGGTATCTCAACACACCATCTCCCCTTTGAGAGAAAACCTCTACCTTTTGATCTCTAATTGGCTTTTTCAGTTTGACTAAACTAGAATCCATATCTTGCTTCTCTTTCTCTTCTGAAACTAGAGAAGATTCAGAACTACTCTGAACCCAAACATTACCTTCGGCTCAATTAACAAACCTAATACCCTATCTATCCAAATGATAAACTTCTTGAGCTAACTCTTTCTTATCATTCTCCACATGATCAACAGTGCCTATAGACAGTCTACTAAGGGTGTCTGCCACTATATTGGCCTTGCCTGGATGGTACAATACACTTATATCATAGTCTTTTAACAACTCTAACCACCTTCTCTAATAGAGATTGAACTCCCTCTGAGTAAAAATATACTGTAAGCTTTTGTGGTCAGTGAATACATCAACATGAACACCATATAGATAGTGTCTCTAGATCTTCAAAGAAAATACCACAACAGCTAATTCCAGATCATGGTTTGGATAATTTTTTTCAATGGCTTCAACTGTTTAGAGGCATAGACGATGACCTTACCTCTCTTCATCAACAAATAACCTAAACCAACTCTAAAGGCATCAAAATACACCACAAAACTATCTGTACCATTAGGTAATGCTAATATTAGGGTTGAAGTGAGTTAAGTCTTTAACTCTTGAAATCTCTTCTTGCAGGAATCTGGCCGTTAGAACTTAACTTTTTTTTTAGGTCAATCTAGACATAGGGGATGAGATAGAAGAGAAACCTTTAACAAAATAATGGTAATAACCCGCTAGACCCAAGAAACTCCTAATTTCTAATGAAGAGATGGGTCTAGGACAATTCCTTACAGCTTCTATCTTTTGAGGGTCAACTCTAATGCCATCGGTAGAAGCAATATGACCAAGAAAGGCTACTGACCTTAGCTAAAATTCACACTTGCTGAATTTGGCAAATAATTGGTGATCTATAAGAGTTTGCAAGACAGTTCTAAGATGGTCTACATGGCCATCCTAGCTACGGGAGTACACAAAGTTATCATCTATGAATACTATGACAAACATGTATAGATACTATTTGAACACTCGATTCATGAGGTCCATAAAAGCTACTGGAGCATTATTTAGCCCGAAAGATATAACTAGAAACTCAAAATGACCATAACGGGTTCTAAAGGACGTCTTTGGAATGTCACACTCCCTTACTTTAAGCTGATGATAACCGGATCGAAGGTCTATCTTTGAGAAATAGCTTGCACCTTGGAGTTGATCAAATAGGTCATCAATTCTAGGAAGAGGATATTTGTTTTTACTGTAACTTTATTCAGCTGACGATAGTCAATGCATATGCCCCAAGACTTATCTTTCTTTCATACAAATAGGACGGGAGTGCCCCATGAAGAAACACTAGGTCTTATGAAATCTTCATATAAAAGATCTTTCAGTTTCTCTTTCAACTTCTAAAGCTCTGTGAGAGCCATATGGTAGGGAGGTACAGAAATAGGCTGAGTATCTGGGAGAAGGTCAATATCAAATTCTATTTTCCTATCGGGTGGTACCCCTGGGAGATCTTTTGGAAAAACATTCAAAAACTCATTGACTACTTGGACGGGTTGAATTATTGGAGTATCAGACTTAGTGTCTTTAACTGGAACTATATTATGAATGCAACCTTTGGATATCAACTTTCTGGCCTTAAGATAGGATTGAAAATAACTCTTGAGAGACACTGAATTACCCGACCACTCAAAGATTGGCTCATCTGGGAACTGAAACTTCACTACTCGGGTATGACAATCTATAGATGCATAACAAGAATGAAGCCAATCCATACCAAGAATAAGATCGAAATCGACCATGTCTAACTCTATCAGGTCTTCTAACATGAATTTATTAAGAAAAATGATAGGGCACTTTTTATAAATTTGTTTGGAAACAACTGACTCACCTACTAGGGTAGATACCAAGAAAGGCTCAGGGATCTTTTCAAAACTTATCTCAAAATTCACAGCAACTAATGGGGTCACAAAAGAAAAACTCGACCCAGGGTATAACAACACATAAACATCAAAATGAAAGACATAAAGCATACTAGTAAAAACATCTGAGGAATCTTTCTATTCCTAGCAAGATGGAAAACCATAAAACTAATTCTGGCACTGACCGCCACCGGTACTAGATGAGGCGCCTTGAGGAGGGTCTGGGCGGCCTATAGGAGATGGTGCATTGTTAGCTTGAATCTAAGGAAGAATATCTCTATTTTCCTGCCTGGCATGCGGGTACTCTTTGATTCTGTAACCCTCCTGGCCATAACCATAACAACCTTTTTGACCCCAAAAATATTTACCTCTATAATTTTTGCCATAATTAGTAAATAAGGATTGATTAGGCCTATTACTCACACTATTCTGATATATGGACATAGGGGACTTACACCACTATTTTTTCCTATTTCTAGCTGCAGGAGCATTGTTCGAAGAAGGTGCAGGCAAAGATGAACGATTTGAAACTGCGAACGATTTTCTCCTCCAAACCTATTCTGACCATGATCAAACTGCACTATTCTAGCCCACTTATTTGATCTCTTCCTTTTTTCCCTTTTTCTGCCTCAATCTATTGAGCATGCATCATTAATCTAGGGAGTTCCATGTCTTTATTGATCATCACGGTCCTACACTCCTTAACTACCATCCCAGACATACCAGTCACAAACTTACTCATGGTTGACCTAGGGGTCAGCCATTTGATCAGGGGCATACTTAGATAGCTGGTTGAACTTGAGGAAGTACTCCTTCACTATCATAGAGCCCTGCCTCATGTTCATGAACTCTTCTATCTTAAATTCTCTCATCTCAAGTGGGAAGAACTTGTCTAAGAACGCATCCTGAAATATCTGCCAAGTCATGGGAGCTGCATTCTCCCCTCTACTCTTTTCCACACCACTACCCAATCATAAGCAACATCTTTCAACCTATAGAATGCCAATTCTACACTCTCCTTTTTAGAAACACGCATAATTCGAGTGATCTTCTTTACCTTATCAAGATATAACTGTGGGTCCTCTCCTACTTTTGACCCAAAGAATTCTGCCAGGTTCATTCTAATAAAATTTCAAATTTATGCTGTGGCTAAATTCCTATACTGCTGAGGTGGGACTGCAGCCTGACGATTACCCTGAATATTAGTTTTCACAGCTTGGGCTAGCGCTTTAAAGGCAGCCCAAAACCCTGCATGTGACATATTCTCATTCAAAGGATTTGCGAGCTGAGGTGGATGGTTATCATTTCTATAGGCGTTAGCTAGACGAGGAGGCATTTTATATCATATGAAAGCACGAGTTAGAAGCAGATAGAGATAATGAATACACGATAGATCATAAAAGAAGAGATGATTTTCTAAATGCTCTATAGCCTCTTGCTCATAGATGTGGCGTACTTCACACCGATGATCAAGACTCTACATAACGCGGCTTATATGAATCCCCAGGACTCGCTAAACCTTAGGATCTAATACCAAGTTTGTAACGTCCCAAAATCTAATTCTCGAAATACCACAAGGTGCTCCAAACTACAAGTAGTCCTGAGCTAGCCCCAGCTGCCTTTTCTAAATTTGAATCTCAAAATAGGGAAATACAGGTATGAAAACATAATAGATGTGGAAGTCTTATCTAAAACATAGGAATCACATAAAACTTGGTAAGACAATGCTGAGAATCTGAATACTAAATTAAAAGTCTAGCACTAAAACTAGTAGTCCGACAAGCCTCTACTATCTGAATCTAGAGAGTTACTGGGACATGCCCTAGTTGACTCAAACTGTGAGAAATATCTGCTAATAAGCTAAAAATGTAAGCAACTAAGTCCCCAAACTATAAGGGCTCACCAACTGTAGGAATGTAGAAGAAATTCTCAAAAATAAATCACGCTGCTGAGAATGAGCACCTGAACCTACATTATAAGACAATGTAGCACATAGACATATATTTGGATTAGTACTTTGATGATGTACTGAGTATATGGGGGTGCATGCAATAAGTAAACAATATCATCACAATTTATACAATCATGAATACTAAATGTAAATGACTCACTTATGCTTGAATAATCTGAAATCTAGAAGTGAAGCATGAACAATAAAATGTATAATCTAAATCTTGTGAGTCATCACACTTAGTTTTAAAATTTGTAGTTCCGTTCTATTTCTCAAATCACGTAGGCTAAGTGAAGTCTGAAAACTTATTCTGTATATCTTAAGGCTTTATATCAATAAACTATTTTAAGAATGGGGGAAAAGTTTTGGGAGGTTCTTCTAATCGATAATACACCATGTCAGCATCTATGGAGTCCCACGACTGGCCCTCATTAGGTAGGGTTGTTCTACCCTTGCTATAGGAATAGAACATTCTAATCTGTGTGATCACAATCTGAGTCATCCATATAGAAACAGGAATACTCTGATAATCTGTACCTAAGGTGGCACGTAGTTTTGGAGTATGAAACCGTACTAACTTACCCATCTCAGTGATAAATACTACTTCCAATCTCATGTTCAAAATCCTAAGAAATCCACTTTAAAATTTACATAAAGGTTCATAGAAAGTCAACTATGCTTTTCTTTTCTTTAAATCTCAAGTCTTCTGAAATAAAGTGGATTCTTTATCTAAAATCTGAAAAATAATCTAGTCATGGGGTGCTTATAGCACAAACAATCTTGAAACAACAATCTTTAAATGGGGTCTATTGACCCAAGCATTAATATTATGTTGAAACATTAAAAAAATTCATACTTGATAATGTAAACATTCATAAATCATCTTAAAATCTGGAAATTTCAACAATATGCATGGAAACATAAACATAATCATGTATTTCAACTTCTAAATCATGGAAAATCTCATAATCTTACAAAGAATGATCATGGGTATAAAACCTAACTTGAATTTTATGGAAAATCATATAAGTTGTAGTAAATTTATAAATAAAATAAAGTTTTGGGAAAAAGAATGAAAAAATTATCCTTGTTCAAACCCCAAATACCTTAATTGATGATCTTTGATGAAAGGCTCGAATCTTGGATTCCTATGGATGCTTTGGAGATGAATTCTTAGTGTTACTGTATTTGGAATCCTTAATCTTAACTTATCTTAGAGAGTTAATAGAGGAATTCTTGAGTTTCATGGAGATGAAGTATGAGCCTTAGGGTTTTGTTTAAGAGAGAATGATGAATGGAGCATAAAGTGCACTCAAATATGATAAATCTTCTGTTTTTGGATGGATTGGGGGTTGGTTAATTTACCAAAATCCCCCCTTTAAGCTTTTAAACGGAACTAAAAAATGTATATTTTCTTAATCTGGGTAACCACCGCGATGCGCCACTATCGCAGTGGCTCACTGGAAAATGACAACTTGAAACTAGGCAGACTCCGCGATGCGGAGTCATCGCGGTGTACCTTTGGAATGCCATTTTGGCACATAGTGTGATGCGTCATTATCACGTTGGACCTTTGGGAATCGACAACTGGGAAATTGGCCCTCTCTATGTTACGCCAATATCGCGGAGGGCCGCTGGAAAATCACAATTGGGATTTGACATTGCTCCGCACCACGCCAAGGATCTAAATGATAGTGTTTTGCGACTGGAACTTATAATAGCCATAACTTCTTACCCGATTATCGAATTTAGGCGAATCTTATATAATTGGAAGCAAATTCAATTTCCTACGTCATGGAAAGTCCAAATCTAAAGAAATCCACACGAAATAAACATCATTCATTCTAGAAGCTACTCTTTTATCATTTTCAGGATGAGTTTAATCTAGAAAAATCATGGGGTATTACAAATTATATGTGGCCATTTAGTTGGAAATTCCATTTTAGGCTTTCTGACCTTCAATAGCATTCTTAGATTCCTTGTAATATTATATAGGATCCTCAATCCTGTAGTTTCCTTGTTGTCATGTTTCTTCCTATTTCTTCTCCTTCACAACTCTCTAAGAATAATGCTAGGTAGAGCAAAGTAGTATGGCTATTCTCTCTCTTTTACTTCAATATTCCACCATCTTAGAATTGTTCCTCTTAAAGTCAAGTGCTGAATATGTATACCTGTAAAAGAAGAAAGTAGGACCAGGTCCTGTTAGCATTAAAAGAGTTCCTGAAGACATGAGCAAGTCTCTCCACTTCTGGGTCATCACAACACCAGCATTTAGATAGACCCTACATCCCCCATCTCCTTACTGTGTCATCCACTAGAATTATTCTTCTCCACAACCTCCACATGAAAAAGCTTAGGCAAAATGACCTTCTCGACCCCTGTACTATGTTGGTTTTGTAAGTTGGAGACTTCTACTTATATGTTTGTCATTTGGACCCCTGAACCTACTAAAAAGCAACATTTTGCACCCTTTTACCATTGACCTTGCCTATGTGGCATTGAAATGGTGATTAGGACAAGGAGAGTGTAGTCACTCACCTGGGGTGCGAGTGGAGGTCAATTTTTGGCTAATTTTATATTAAAATAATTTTAAAATGTTAAAATTAAAAAAATGGGTCCTTTTTCCCTCCATCTTTTAATTTTAAAATATTTTTAAAAATTAAAAATAATAATCTTTTTTTAAAAAAAAAATCTTCCCTACTCCACCCAGCCCGTCCCCACCCCCACCCGCAACCCAGCCCCATCCCACCCCACTCCCCAGCCCCTTCCATAAAATAATTTTTTAAAAAATAAAAATATTAAAATTAAAAAAAAGTCATTTTTTAAAAAAATAATTGTAATTTTTTTTAAAAAAGAGAGTCATCTTCTTTATCTCCCCCTCCGCATTCCCCCACCTCCCCAGCCCCTCTCTCCCACTACCCCTAACCATTTTCTCCATCCCGACCCTCAGCCTCTCTCCTCCGTCACCCCCTAGTTCCCCAACACCCTCTCCTCCGTTACCCCTCAGTTCCCCAGCACCCTCGGCCAACCCCACCCACCCACCACTATAGTCCCAAAGCTCCAACGCCATTAAAGCCCTCACCCTTACCACTACCAAAAACATATTTTGTTTCTTTCCTTACTAGCGGTCCTAAGAAAATCTTCAGTGAAATTATAACAAACCACTAGTCTTGGGCATAGTCTATGGCATTCTGTTCATGCTCAAACCACCACCACCATAAAAAAATAGTTAAACCCACATCAACAAGAATACCAATTATCAGGAATCCAAGTCCACCCTTTTAACAAATACACTCACATAATCCATCTCTAATTCATTACACTTGAATTCACCATCATCAATATTTTACAAAGAATCATAGGAATAATTTAATTTTGTGTTTTTGTCTGAATTGAGGACAACCTATTTGAGAATCCCATTTCTTGAAAGCACCCAACAAGTTTCTAAACTGGTCTGATATGAAAAATAGAGGTCATGGTGGTGGGTTGGGGTGATCAAGATTTGATTTTTAGTGAATGTGGTTGAAGAAGTAAAGTGAGAAATCAAGAAAATCATAGAAAAGAGCTTCCATGGGAGTGATCAACTTAAATTTTTTGTTTTAAGGAAAAAAAATTATATTAGAATAATTAAAATAATTTACCAATGAAATCAGCTTTTTTTATTTAATTTGTGAGCAAGAATAAAAGAAAATATGATTATTTAAATTTTTCTAAAATTTATTTTAAAAAATTATTTAATTATATTTATTTTTAATATTTAATTTTTTTAAGTAGAATTTTAAAAATGACATGAAATTTAATGTAATACTTTTTTTTATTTTTTATTTTTTAATTTTTTTTTATAAATAACGTGGCGGATGATGTGGCAGCTGTGGAAGCTGACGTGGGGAAGAGTGTGTTACACTTACCAAAAAAAGGGTTTAGAATGTTGCTTTTTAGTGGATTCAGGGGTCCAGATGACAAACATGTAAGTAGAAATGTCCAACATAGAACAGGGGTCCAGAAGGTCATTTTGCCAAAAGCTTATCTTAAAAGGTGCACCTTTCACCCACATCCTCTTGAATGTGTTGTCTATGCTTTCCCTATTCCTTATATACTACCAAGCTAATTTGGCTATAAAAAAACCTTTTGGTTCAATGCTTCATATGGGCCAATCATTCTATTCATCTAATGGGGGAATCACTTTGTTAATAATATGATATGCCATCTCCTTTGTGAATAAAGTTCTAATCAGCTGTTCATCCCAAGTACCTCTCTTACCAAGTCTTTTGCCTGCTTATACTGTCCTTGCTCCTCATTACCTTCTTTCATTATAAAATAAAGATCTCCTTGCCCAGTCTAGTTATTTAACCAGATGTTAGAATTTCCTTGCTTCACTAGCCATACAATTAGATGTTCCACCAAATCTCTGTCCATTAGCATTTTCTTCTACACTTGTGATCCACATGCACCTAGTTTCCACTTTACCAGTTTTGTATGCTCCTTTTTACAATATTTATTGAACATATAGTCCATCCATATTGACTTTGTAGTCCTGAAAATCCACCAAAGTTAGAAGAATAAAGCCATAGAGATATCATCAATCCTTCTAAATTCCAACCTACCTTCCTCTTGTGGTAAACAAACTATTTGCCATTTCACCCAATGTTTTCCGTTTTCTCTAATTTACTACTCCAAAAAATTAAGCTAGCATTTTTTGGATAGTATTCAACACATTCAAGTGTGGGTTCATCACTGATAAAAAATGTATAGGGATGCTCTGTAGGACATGCTTGATCAACACAACTCTTCCTCCATAAGATAACAGTTTACCTTTCCATGTCTTACTAGCAATTCTATTCTTTAGTTACTGATAGTAATCCTTTTTCTTTCTCATATAAATATAGGACATCCTAGATATATTAAAGGAAATTCTCTTCTCAAAATGCCAGTAGCTACTTCTTCTAGAGCCCCTACTCTATTAGATACCCATTTGTGCAAATAAATTGAACTCTTTTCTTTGTTTATTTTATGCCCTAATACTTCCTCATATTTCCTCATATTTATCCAAATTTGCAGTGACCAGCTGTAGACTTTTCACCTCAGTTTTGCGCAAGATGATCATATCATCTGGAAATACAAGATGATTCAATTTTGGACTTCCTCTTGGAATCCCACACAATTTGAAATCCTTATTCTGCATCAATTTCTTCAGTGACCTTGACAACACCTCTGCTGCTATTATAAATAATGTTGGTGACAAGGTATCCCCTTTCTTCAACCCTCTTGTTGATCTAAAAAATTCTTTAGGCTGACTATTTAGAAGTATTGATACTAATTATTTTCCAGTAATCTAAAGACCTTGTCTATCAGCACCTCTGAAAAACCAAATGTCCTCAGCACCATAGTTTAAAACAACCACTCCACTCTATCATATGCTTTCATCATGTCAAGCTTCATAACCATGTTAGGTGGTTTGCCCCTCTTTCTAATTTCAGACACAATTTCCTAAACCACCAGGACATTCTTAGCAATACTCCTTCCTTGAACAAAACCTGCCTGTTCTGGTGATATCAATTGAGGTAGTATTTCCTTAATCCTTTCATGAATAATTCTTGAAAAAATCTTTTTCACAAAGTTACTAAGAGAAATAGGCCTCATGTCAGAGAAAGTATTCACTACTATCTTTTTTGGTAACAACACCAAATTTGTATGAGTAATGAATCTAGGAAGTTGAAATCCACAAAAGAAAGTTGTTACTATTTTGTGAATGTCCTACTTAAAATCTTCCATGCATCTTCTTAGAATGCCCCTGTCATTCCATCTAGTCCTCCTACACTATTTCTATACAACTCGATCATAGTTTCTTTGATTTCCTCCTCATTAGGTATTCTCATTATTTCTTTTTTCTGTTCTTCAATCACCAACTTTGGTATTTCATCAAACATGTTGAAATATTTTGCATCCTTTTGCTTGGTAAATTAGTTCTGGAAAAAGTTAACTGCAACCTCTGCAATATCTTGTATTTCTTCCATCCATTCTCCATCCTCATTCTGAATTCTATTGATCCTGAGCCTGCTTCTCCTTACTTTAACAATAGTGTGGAAGAATTTGGTATTTCTCTCTCCATCCTTGAACCATTCATACATAGCCTTCTTTCTCTAGTAATTTTTTTCTCTCTTAAGTTGTATGTTTAGTTCAGCATGAGCCTTAAACAAGTTAGCTTTGTTCATTTCACTGGGATTCTCTTCAAATCGCTTCTCTCTTACCCTGATAATATCCTCTAGTGTAGCAATTTCCTGGAATATATTACTAAAATATTGTTTACTCTACCTAGCTAAAGTTGACTTAGTGTTTTTCAATTTCTGTTAAAACACTATAAATGGATTGCCTTCAATTTGTGAGCTCTAGCTTTGTTTGATCACTTCCATACAAGTTTCCTCCTTAAGACAAAAATTTAGGAACCTAAAAGATCTAACTATCTGCTCAATTTCTATTCCGTATTGAATTAATACAGGAGAATGATCTCATCCACTTATGGCTAGATGTTCCACTTCCATCATCTGAAATATATTTTGTAGCCTATCATTGCACAAAATCCTATCTAATCTCTTGAATATATAATCCTTATCTGTTCTCTCATTCCATCATGTAAATTTACTCCCCTTAAATTGGACTTTTTCCATATTACATAAACTGATCCATTGATTAAAATAATGTGTTTCATTAAATGTAACAAGTAGCCCTCCAACTATTCCTCTTCCCTCCTTATTACATTGAAATCCTCTACTATTAGCCAAGGCATTTGATATATATTTGACAAATCAGCTACGGAATCCCATAGTAACAACCTCTCATTTGCACTGCATTTTGCATATACTAAAGTAATCAACAATAGAATACCTACAGTTTGATTGGCAACTTTCAAAGTGAAATGCTTCTCCTCATCTTTTACAATGCTAAACTCCACATTCTCTTCCATGAAAGCCCAGATCTTTCCATATACATTTAGTACAACATGTTTCACACCCAACCTCTTTTTATACTCCTCAATATGCTGACCATCTTTAAAAGGTTCCATTAGTCCAATAAAATAAAACTGGTATCTTTTTTGCATTGTTATTAGTATAGTAAAGACCTGTTGTGTGTTAACTGACCTTATGTTCCAAATCAATGCATTCATTTGGACTTTGATTTAGTTGTGTGACTCTTTGTATGCATTGTTGGAGATTTAGCCTCTGCTACACTGGTACTATTAATTTTTTTCATCTTCTTTGTTCTTTCTTGGTTCTCCTTCAATGCCTCAATTTGTTTAGGTGACAAGTCTATTGATTTTGCCACCTGCTGATGTTTTCTTCTAAATCATTCTCATCAAGGTCTTCCTTTGTCTTATTAGTACTCTCTAGCAAATTCTCTACTTGCATTGATATGGGTGTGATCCCCTCTAGTACCATCAACTTATTCAAATCTTTATCATACACCTGCAATTGCATATTTTCATCTATCTTCTTTATGCTTCCTTTGTCTAGACTTTGCTTGTCCTCATTATTCTGTATATGCTGATTACTATTATTTTATGCTGTCTTCTTTTTCCTGCTATCATCACTCTGTTCCATGGTTTTTCTTGACTTGCCCTGCTCTTCCACTCTTTTTTGATCTTCACCACACTGATGAATCATTCCTTGTTGGCATTTTACATCACTGGCTACTATATCCGGTGTTGCTTGCTTCTTTTCTATTGCCTTTACATCATGTTTAACTTCTGTACTTTTGCCATAACTTTTAGTAACCCAGTATTTTGTGCTAATCTTATCTCCCCCTTCTTATTTATCAGTATCATAAGTCCTTGCATCCTCTTTGTTATTTTTATTCTTGTCCTCTACATCTTCTAAAGCTTTAAGTGCATTTGAAATCTCCATCTTCTTTTCTTTATTCTCATTCACCTCACCCAGAATATGACCATATCTATCCTTCTTGTATCTATTTTTCCTTGTGAGCCACTGATGATTATTTGTGCTTCCTCTTCCTGCATCATTCCGACTATGTGGTTGCTTCCTTTGCTTGTTATGATCTTTATGCTTTTGTCACACCCCTTTTTTAACTCCCAAAAGAATATATTTTATTTTTAAGTTAAAAGGCTTTTATTAAAGTGAAAAAAAATAAAAATTTTGTTTCGAAAAGGATTATTTACATTTAAGCTCAAAGTCGCCACTTGGCATAATTGGGTGTGCCAAGTCACCTTTGGGAATCCTTTTCAAAATGATTTGACTCTTTTAAAATTGGTTTGCAAATATAGATTCCGGCTAAGGAATTCTGTTGACCGAGGGGAAGGTGTTAGGCACCCCTCCGTCCCGTGGTTCGACCACGGTCTCTTGGTGAAGCGTATCAGCTAATTTGACACTACAAATGTATAAACCACAAAAATAAGATAAAAAAAAAAGCAACAAACAAATCAAAGAAAGTTCAAAACCAAAATAATGTCCAGTCCGAGTTATACAGTCCCAAAAATAGAAAAATACGGAAATGTAAATCCTATTCTAAACTAATTCTAGACTAAGCTCCAGCCGATGTTCCATACCTTAACCGTGCACCATCTTTGAGTACAACTTTCTCGAGGCATTCCCCAGATAAAACAATACAGATACTTTGGGGCATTCCCCAGCCAAATGAGTACAATTGAGTCGAATACCATAAAACAAAACCTTTTCAATACACATCTCAGACATTTCATCAATCCACAATCTCTAGATTTGCCTACCCGACCTACGTCTTGCGTATCCCTTATTGACCTAAAACATCCCACTATCAAGTTCGAATAACATTTGTTTCAAGTCAAACAACAACCCATGAATCAAACCAACCAAAATTTACCTTTTATCAAGTTTCAGTTCCCGTCTCACTTATTCCTAATTAATTAACCAATTTCAATATAAGAATAAACCAATCAATCGACGACAATCATAGAAACGTAAACACGCTCAAAATTTATATCATCAATCCATCACGAATCAACAAAAATCACGACATCAAACATCAGATTACGATAAAAATAGAAAGAGATTGAGTTGAAGAATTGGACCTCATTTTTATTTTAACTCACTGAATTCTGCGAACAAAAGCCACTGACCTCAAGACCTCGATTCAACGAACTCAACATGGATCCACCAACTCGATAAACCCAAAATTTGAATTAACCTAAACAAACTAACTGACCCATTCCAATTAATGATTTTTCGATTGGGGTTCTGGTCAGATTCGGAGTAAGGTTCTTATTGTGGAGTCGACGGAGCTATGGCGAGCTCCAGTAGTAATTAAAATTGAAAGAAATGGGACAAGCTTCCAATAGACATGGTGCTTTTCAGCGAACCTGTCGCCGGGACAGTGATAAACATTGGGATTCACTTCTCTCTCAACACTCCATTTTCGACCTTCTATTCCCGATCCACCCCTTTATTCATCCATTTCTTCTCTCACACCATTTTTCTCCTAAATTGACCTTTAATTTTCACTATTTTTTTCTTAATTCAGATCAGTTCCCTTCTCTACTCATTTTCTTCTCATGCTCACTTCTCTTAATCTCAGTGTGTGTGTGTGCATATATATGCTGAGAGTGTGCATATCTTGCCTTAATCATGAAGAAAAAAAGGAGAAAAATAGCATTTTCAATGAGGGAGTATATCATCCTCTTCGTTAAACTGTGTGTCCTCTTTTTAAAAAAAATGGAAGAGCCCTATATGGTTTCCTGGTGGGTGTATCTATTGCTTCCCATGGGCCTCTCCCCTTTTTCATTTTTTGTTGTGGATGTATGTAATAGTGAGTATGTGTGTGGAAATTTCCTAGAAGGCTCACTGTGTGTGAATTGTGAGGTGGGGTGGGGTCACGTGAGGTGTGCGGTGTTCTATTTTGATTGGGTAGGTTGTTAGGATAAGAAAAAATTAGTTAAAAGTTATTGTTTTGTTATTTTCTGGAGGGATAATCACATAGGTGAGGGTGCGTAGTAAAGTGTGAGCTAAAAATGAATAAAATAGAATTTGGGAGGGACAAAATTAGGTGTCTACAGCATGCCTCCTTTGAAAGTAGACATGAAGTTTTTTTAGACAAAGAAGTAGACAACTAGATAGAATTTTGTCCTGACCATTATTAGAAGAATGAAATAGAAGGAAGGAGGGACACCAAGTATTGACTTAGGACATCCTACCTACCCAAGTTATGAGGGAATCAAGTGACAGGTATCTCAAAGGATTAGAAAGGGATGGACTATATTGAGTTGGAGAGTTGAGTGAGGTCCTACCGAGGTTTCGGTTGCGATCTGTCATTACATCAAAAAATAAAAAATTACAAGAGTTAAAAAGATAAATAAAATTACAAAAGTCATATCTATGCAACTTCTTTTGAACTCTTGACTTGAGTTTCATCACCCTATTCTTCAGGCGGGCTCCTGACTTGCAATTTTTCAATTTGTTGCTTGGGTTTTAATTTTTTCACCTTGTTGCTTCACTTTTCATTTATTCGCCTTGTACTTTGGGTGGGCTCCAATGTTTCTTGAGTTACCAAATAAGGAAGTGCGTCTCCTTACAAATGCCGCTTGAATTACCCAAACAAGGAAGTGCGTCTCCTTACAAATGCCGCTTGAATTACCCAAACAAGGAAGTGCGTCTCCTTATAGATATTGCTTGAATTACCCAAACAAGGAAGTGCATCTCCTTACAGATGTTTCTTAAATTACCAAAATAAGGAAGTGAATCTCCTTACAAATACTGGTTGAATTACCAAAACAAGGAAGTGCATCTCCTTACAAATGCTGCTTGAATTACCCAAACAAAAAAATGTGTCTCCTTACAAATGTTGCTAGAAATACCTAAACAGGAAAGTGCATCTCCTTACCAATGCCTCTTGAATTACCAAAACAAGGAAGTGCGTCTCCTTACTAATTTCGCTTAAATTACCAAAACAAGGAAGTGTATCTTCTTACCAATGCTGCTTGAATTATCCAAACAAGGAAGTGCGTCTCCTTACAAATGTTGCTTAAATTGTCCAAACAAGGAAGTGCGTCTTCTTACAAATGTTGCTTGAATTGTCCAAAAAATGAAGTGCGTATCCTCACAAATGTTGCTTGAACTGTCCAAAAAATGAAGTGCGTATCCTCACAAATGTTGCTTGAATTGCCCAAACAAGGATGTGCATCTCCTTACAAATACCGCTTGAATTACCAAACAATGAATTGCGTCTCCTTACAAATACCGCTAGAAATAAATAAACAAGGAATTGCATCTCCTCTTAAATGCCGCTTAAATTACCAAAACAAGAAAGTGTGTCTCCTTACCAATGCTGCTTGAATTACCAAAATAAGAAAGTGTGTCTCCTAACAAATGTCTCTTGAACTACCCAAACAAGGAAATGTGTCTCCTTACAAATGCCGCTTTAATTAAACAAACAAGGATGTGCATCTCCTCATAAATGCTGCTTTAATTAAACAAATAAGGAAGTGCATCTCCTCATAAATTCCTCTTGAATTACCCAAACAAGGAAGTGTGTCTCCTCACCAATGTCGCTTGAGTTACCCAAACAAGGAAGTGCATCTCCTCACAAATGTCACTTAAATTACCTAAACAAGGAAGTGCATCTCCTTACAAATGTTGCTTGGATTACCAAAATAAGAAAATGTGTCTCCTTACAAATGTTGCTTGAATTATCTAAACAAGGAAGTGCGTCCCTTTACAAAAGTTGCTTGAATTACTCAAATAAGGAAGTGCGTCTCCTTAGAAATGTTGCTTGAATTACCTAAATAAGGAAGTGTGTCTCATAGAGATATTGGATTATGAGTTTTACCATGGTTTTGAATACCAAATATGTGCAGCAACATTGCCTCTTATATTTTTAGAAGTGAGAATATTACGGCCTTTAATGTTTAGCCTTTAAAATCCTTGATTCGAATGTAACATGTGTTCCTCGATCATACAAAGAAAACTTGTTAGTTTAAAAACATGGTGGCTGGTTTGTGGCTTTAGCTTTTACGAAAATTGCTCTTTCCCTCGTCACATTTAAACTTGCTTCCGACCATTAGCATATTTCACTGACTTGCTGCATCATTAACCCAAATTCAGATTATTAAGAGTGACTCTGAAACAAACACAGTATCTCTGCTTTGCCATGCTTCTCAAATAAACCATTTGAACCTTGGTATTTCCATGAGTTTCCAGACTTGTCAGTTGACAAAAATTTGTACATATCTTATTTCGGCTCACAATCATGTCTCTTTCATATGTTGGCCTTTTGTCTTACTTTGCGCAATTGAAGAAACTGGTATTCAGTTTTGAAATCTTTCCTCACTTGTTTTGATATGGACTTGACTCAAAGACTAGAGAAAAATACCAATGACTTTTATTTGGACAACTGACTCAAGAAAATAAAATAAAAACAAAAGAAGAAAGAAAAGACAATGAATGTCCCCATTTGAAACAAAGAAATGAAAAATTTATCTAGAAATGACAGCCAACTCTAATGATTATGCCATGCATTTTGGATTAAACTGCCTGATCTTTCCATCCAAACTTTCTACCAATTATTTTTGAGTTAATGGCTATGAAACTGAGTTGTTTCTTTAGGTCAATTGTATTTAAAACCTTCTTCATCTAGTGACACCTTGAAGGGTTTTTACCAGCAAGCCTCTCTCATTCTTTTTTTCTCAGTTCACCATTGTCTTATGGTGTCTGTGAGGATTTTTCACCAATGAGACTTTTATTTTCATTTTTCTCAACTCACAGTTGTCTTACAGTGCCCGTGAGGTTTTTCACCGATAAGACTATCTCATTTTTATCTCTCTTAACTTACCATCATATTATGGTGCCCACGAGGATTTTCACCAATAAGACTCTCATTTTTACTTCTCTCCTAATTTCTTATGCTGAGGAAGACAAGTAGTTCCTAAATGCATCATTATATCCCTTACATGCTTAGCCTTAACATTCTCAAATATTAATCTAAAGGTCTTTCTTTGGTTGTAACTTGACTTTTGGATAGGGTTAAAAAGAAAAGATAGTATGGGTCCCAAACGATACTAAAAGTAGGGTAGGACTTACAACTTTTGGAATCGACTCAAACAATGAGGATTAACTCATACCCCCGTTTCTTTTGACTTTTGCGATCGGCTCAAACAATGAGGATTAAAACATGCCCCAGTTTCTTTTGACTTTTGGGATCGACTCAAATAATGATGATTAACTCATGCCCCAGTTTTTGACTGGGCAATTCTACATTTTTATTTGGTTGGACTGAGCCCTGAGTAGGCCAGCCTACGTATCTCACCCTTGAGAGAGGAGAATCAGGTCATACGTAGTTCTGGCAGCTCGTTCTTTCACTTGATTCTAAATTTTTCTTTCGTTGACTCTTTCTCTTTGGGACTTTTCTGACTTTATTTTTCTTGACACTTTTCTCTTTTTTTCTTTTTGTACATATTTTCTTTTTCTCATTTAAAAAAAAAATAAATTCTGACTATTGTTTTGCTCTATACTTTTCTTTTGAGCTTTGCTAACTTTATCTTGATTCCAAAAGAGGGGTATGAAAGAAAATAACACTAAGGCTCAAATGGGGTAAACAAAGGATGACACAATGTTTGTATAGCAGAATGAAATGCCTTTGTCATATCAATCCTTGAAAATGCCAGTACACATTATGTAATATTAAAATGAAAGATGAAGATCATTTGTGACATCTTTTAAGCATTAAATTTGACTGAGTCTGTGCGTCACTACTTCTTCTGCGTTTTTCTAGCATACAACTGCACTTTCGTTGTACATTCCTCACATTGAATGACTCATGATTTCATGGAGCTGAATTTTTTTTTGTTCACGCAGACACTATTTGACCTAATTCAAACATGTCTTTCAATTGATGACCAAGTGATTCTCAAAACAATTGCCTTAATTTTCAAAGAAGGCTTCAACTTATCACCAAATGTCTCAGCACTCTACGTATTTTCTCAGATGCTTTTTCTAACTTTATCCCTCTGATTCAAAGTTCATGCTCAAATTGGATTTTAAGATCTAGCTGAAAGTTCCGTCAGTATGTCATATCACTAGATCCAACATAAAAATGTACTATGTAAAAAAAACAAACAAATGAATTAAAATAAGACAAAACTACAAGGGACACCATATTTTATTGAAAAAAAAGATTGAAGGGTTTAAACAAAGACGACAGGGAAACAAAACAATATAGATCCTGAACTGCAACCCTGAAATAACTGGATAACAGAAAATAAAACAAAACAAACTATCAGACCTATTGCTAGTTGGGAGAGAGGTGACTTCTCAATTGCTCAGCCTGACAACTTAGCCACTGGTTTGTATATCAGCATGACTAGAGCTTCCACCACTGTCAGACATATTCTCTTCAACAAATAAGTTTTGGATCTCTGTGCTTGACTCATTGCTTCCCACATATCATATCATGCATTGCCGTGTATGGGTGAAGGATTTTGTGTGACCTTCGTAGTGTCAATATTTTGCACTATGATCAAATTTTCTTAAATCAACCTTTCCATTTCTCTTTTCAAAGAACTACAACCTTCAACATTATGACTCGAGGAGCTAGAGAATTAGTGGTAGATGTATTAAGATGTAGCTGACGTGGCATGAATTTTGAGGCATGTTGTGGTGAGTCAATCAACAATAGGGAACTGACTTTTGTCATTGTGATGGAAAACTCAAGATATTGGTAGGATCAATAGTGGAGAATAGAGGAGAAGGTAGCCTACTAGCCCAAGCTCGATACATTTCCATCATTTGTTGTCTTAGTCTCAAATTCTCTTCCTTTAAACTCTCATTTTCCTGCCTCTTTGTTTGATCCATGAGGTCACTCATCATATCCTTGTTGAACACAGCTAAACCTTTTTTAGATTTGGTGTGATGTGGAGGATCAGCAAGGATGCCACAAACCAACCACCTTAAACTAACTGAACAAGAGGCAATAAATATGTTAGAGTTCAACATTTTCTTCAAAAATTTTTTTTCTTTTAGAAAAGATCACTGAACCCAAGAAGGGCGCCTAAGTATCTCACCCCCAAAAGAGGAGAATTAGGTGTGCATAGTTCGTGCAGTTTTGTAAAAATGGCCAATTAAACTTTTTTCCTTTCTTTTTTTCTTTTCTTGAAACTTTAGAAAGAGAAGAAAATAACAAATCAAAAGAATAGACTCTTTTTGCATTTTTTTACGTTTAAAATTCCTATACAAAATGAAACCTATGATTACCAAAGAAAAATCTTTTTGGATTTTCAATTTTGAATTTCATATGAAAATGAAACTTGAACCTATTATAGAAAAATCTTTTTGTAGTTTTCTTTTATAAATGTATATGAAACACTTACTCTAAATAAAGAGTGAAGAAAATCTTTTAAAATTTTTGAGATAAGATTAACCAAAAATGAAACCTACGACTATTGAGGATATTTTTATTTCTTTTTGTTTTTTTTTTTGTATTTTTCTTTTCAAGACATGTATGAAACACCTACTCTAAATGAAGAGTGGAGAAAATCTTTTTGGATTTTTTAAATAAGATCCTCAAACCAATAATAGGCTGCCTACGTATCTTACTCCTGAGAGAGGAGAATCAGGGGTGCGTAGTTCGTCCAGATTGGAAAATTAATGATTAAATAACAGATTGCACCTTGACTTGAGACACGACCAAAGATACACGATCAACAACATAACAAAATCTTTTTTTTTTTGAGTTTTCAATTTGACACTTTACATAAAAAATGACACCAACAGCTATGAAAGAAAATCTTTTTGGTATTTTCGTTATAAGAGATATACAAAACTTATACCATTTTTTGAATTTTCTTTTTATAAAAAGCTCCTATTGGAAAAATCTTTTTGGAGT
Source organism: Capsicum annuum (assembly GCF_002878395.1). NCBI lineage: Eukaryota > Viridiplantae > Streptophyta > Magnoliopsida > Solanales > Solanaceae > Capsicum > Capsicum annuum. The sequence goes on along the minus strand of NC_061120.1, from coordinate 22,367,226 downwards.
TTTCGAATTGTGAATGCTTACTAGAGAAACAAAAGAAAAATCTTTTTGATGTTTTTGTTTTTGACAAATGAGGGCAAAAGGTGATTTTTTTAAAAAAATTTGGGTTGTGAAGAACAAAAGTTTTAAAGAACTCTAGAAATAAACTACGAAACTCTATTTTTTTTTAATTTTTCACTGCCTACACACTTTACTTCTAACACATACTTTCTCCGAATCAGTCCGTCAAATGACTACGTTACGCTCAAAGATGCAACATTTAGCATATAAAGATGTTGTAGAGGTGAGTCTCCTACAAAGGACCAAATGGGCCCCGCTAGGTCTCAATGATGCATATAAGTATGACCTAAAGATTGATCTACGCTGGGGTTCACTAACAAGGTTGTTCGGGGGAGCATATGGTCGATAGTGGCCTCTTTGGCTATCTACCTACTCCATACCAGCCGACGGCTCTCCCTCCTAAAATAAGGGTGACTCAACTATAGGTCATGTACATAGCGTGTACTACAGAACTTGTTGCAGAAAGAATTGACTCGGGTTATGCACATGATGCCAGTTATAAAGTGATAACACATAAGAGAAAAACTATAAACAAAGAGCATGTAGGCACTCAACAATGATAAAATAAACAACAAACAATAACACAAACAATGTTTACACACCTATAATATCAAACTAAGCCGATACAAATCCAAAAAAATAAGCTCGAATTTCGAAAAGTCCTCGGCAAAGTCACCAGAGCTGTCACACCCCTTTTTTAACTCCCAAAAGAATATATTTTATTTTTAAGTTAAAGGGCTTTTATTAAAGTGACAAAAAATAAAAATTTTGTTTCGAAAAGGATTATTTACATTTAAACTCAGAGTAACCACTTGGAATAATTGGGTGTGCCAAGTCACCTTTGGGAATCCTTTTCAAAATGATTTGACTCTTTTAAAACTGTTTTGCGAACAGAGATCCCGGCTAAGGAATTCTGTTGTCCAAGGGAAAGGTGTTAGGCACCCCTCGGTCTCGTGGTTCGATCACGGTCACTTGGTGAAGCGTATCGGCTAATTTGACACTACAAATGTATAAACCACACAAAACACATAAACAAGCAACAAAAAAATCAAAAAAAGTTCAAAACGAAATTAATGTCCAGTCTGAGTTATACAGTCCCGAAAATAGAAAAATACGGAAATGTAAATCCTATTCTAAACTAATTCTAGACTAAGGTCCAGCCGACGTTCCGGACCTTAACCGTGAACCATCTTCGAGTATAAATTTCTCGATGCATTCTTCGTATAAAACAATATAGATACTTCGGGGCATTCCCCAGCCAAATGAGTACAATTGATTCGAATATGATAAAACAAAACCTTTTCAGCACACATCTCAGACATTTCATTAATCCATAATCTCTAGATTTGCCTACCCGACCTACGTCTTGCGTATCCCTTATCGACCTAAAACATCCCACTATCAAGTTCGAATAGCATTCATTTCAAGTCAAACAACAACCCACGAATCAAACTAACCAAAATTTACCTTTTATCAAGTTTCAATTCCCATCCCACTTATTCCTAATCAATTAACCAATTTTAATATAAGAATCAACCAATCAAGCCACGACAATCACAGAAACTCAAACACGCTCAAAATTTATATCATCAATCCATCACGAATCAACAAAAACCACGACATCAAATATCACATTACGATAAAAATAGAAAAAGATTGAGTTAAAGAATCAGACCTCATTTTTATTTCAACTCACTGAATTCTGTTAACAAAGCCACTGACCTCAAGACCATAATTCAACGAACTCAACACAGATCCACCAACTCGATCACACCATAAATTTAAACTAACCCAAATGAATTAACTGACCCATTTCAATTAATGGTTTTCCGAATGGGGCTCTGGTTAGATTCGGAGTAGGGTTTTTATTGTGGAGTCGATAGAGCTATGGCGAGCTTCGGTAGTAATGAAAATTAAAAGAAATGGGACAAGATTCTGATAGACGTGGTATTTTCCGGGGAACCCATCGCCAGGACAGTGATAAACGCAGGGATTCACTTCTCTCTCAACACTCCATTTTTGACCTCCTATTCTCTCACACCTTTTTTCTCCTAAATCAACCTTCAATCTTTACTATTTTTTCTTAATTCAGATCAGTTCCCTTGTCTGCTTATTTTCTTCTCCTCCTCACCTCTGTCAATCTCAGTGTGTGTGTACGTATATATGCTGAGAGCGTGCACTTCTTGCCTCAATCGTGAAGAAAAAAGAAGGATAAAAATAGCGTGTTCAGTAAGGGAGTATATCATCCTCTCCGTTAAGCTGTGTGTTCTCTCTTTAAAAAAAATGGAAGAGCCCTATATGGTTTCCTGGTGGGTGTATCTATTGCTTCCCGTAGGCCCCTTCCCTTTTCTATTTTTTGTTGTGGATGTATGTAATAGTGAGTATGTGTGTGGAAATTTCCTGGAAGTCTCACTATGTGTGAATTGTGAGGTGCGTTGGGGTCACGTGAGGTGTGAGGCATTCTATTTTGATTGGGTAGGTTGTTAGGATAAGATAAACTTAGTTAAAGGTTATTATTTTGTTATTTTGTGGAGGGATTATCATAATGGTGAGGGTGCGTAGTAAAGTGTGAGCTAAAAATGAATAAAATAGAATTTGGGAGGGACAAAATTAGGTGTCTACAGCTTTATCTTTGATTCTGCTTTCTTGTTTTCCTCATTCAGTTTGTCATATAATTCTGGATGCTTATTCCAACAGGTTTTTTCATCATGTCCTTGTAGACAAAATTTTGTATAATACTTTGGTATTTAATCATACTAGATTTGGACCTACTTGAATTTTATTTCACCTGTAGTTTCATTTTCCTTGTTAATTCGAATCCTTTGGGGGTAGTTTTGCTATTAGATCAACCTCTACTTTCACTCGTTCATAGCTGGGTCTAGTGTGATTTTTAGTGGCCATATCAACTGTAAGGGGTTTGCCAACTGCTGAAGCAATAGAAAATGTTGCGTCTCTAGCAAAAAAATTTGGGGGTAGGTCTGGCATTGACATCGAAGCTACTGTAATCGTGGTTTCAACATCTGACTCAAACCATAGATCCCATTTTAATGTCCTCATCTGCCAATATCTATCCATCAAACAAATATAAATAGCTGCAGATGACAATAATTGAATGTAATTCTCAAACACTTACAGCCTTATTAATACGTGCCTTTCGTCCAAAAATCCTATTGTACATTGACCCTTGATCCCACATTGAGCTGAAATGATTTTATTTAGCACTTCAATATGTGGCTTACCGTATGAGAATTTACCTATGATTGCATACTGTAGATTCTCCTACATTATAAGGTTTCACACTTTTGATGACTTCCACGTAATTGTAGGCTCCACATGCAGCATAATGATAGGTTTAGGAGGAACCCTAATATTATTAGTATCCACCACTTTAGGTTTTAATAGATCTACATATTTTGTATTACATTCTCCTTTTTGAATGTTTTGATTACTTTCCTCTATACTTTGGCTATTACTATTATCCGGTGGGATAGTGCTATGGTGGCCATAATGGCTGGAAACAGCTACGTTTTTGGTAGTAGTCGGCTAGTGCATATTAGGGTTTTTTTCTTCTTGTAGTGTCTTCCCTCAGGAATATTAATTGTGTGATGTTTAATCATTTTATCATGTCTACTCTTTTGACCAAATAAAGAAGTTTTTATGCCTTACTGGTTTAGCCATACGTGCTCCACACGTATAATTTTTTATTATTTAAAATTAGACGATTTTATCTATCACGAAGATTTTTAATGAAGTGAAAAAAATTCAAAATATATATTTTATTTTAAGCACATATATTTTATCATCAGAAGTTTCAAGTGGTTAATAAATTTAATACATTGTAGATGTAGATGTAGATGTAGCTTTATAAATTTTTTAAATATTCTTAAAATCATATTCTGTTGATTTAGATTTCTTACACTAATGAAAAAAAAATTAGTTTTTATTACTTCTAATGGCTTCTAATAAGAAATGGTTTTATCATAAATATATTTAATTAATTTTTAATTATTAAATATTAGAAAAAAATAGTGAAAACGATTTTATCTAAAGAAGAGACTTTTAATGAAGGGCAAAAAGTTCAAAGGACATTTCTAAGAACCCTTCACACTTTTAATATATTATATATATCGATATAGATATAGATTATAGATTACAGATATGGATACATATAGATATACATTTATGATCATCTTTAATATTTATTCATAAAATTAGGGGGAAATGATCAAATATATCTTTCTACTTTGGAAAATTGATTAAATATATCTTTTATAATATTTTGGGGTCAAATTTACCCTTGTTACCATACTTTGATGCCAAATTTATTCCTTTAGTTTAAAAATTTGGATAAATATATTCTTCATCATACTTTGGAACTAAATTTACTCTCGATGTCATACATTGCGGTTAAATTTATCATTATTATTAAGAAACTTTTCATATATACCCTTCTTTAAATAAAAAATGTCAAATCAATATAAAATGTGTTATAAAATATATATTTATGTGGATGTCCACTTAATGTAGTCCCTCCATCTCCCCGCCACTATTCACCATTATGTTTCACCTCCTCCATATAATCTCAAATCCTAAATGTTATGTCTTCCACCTCCTCCATGATCTTACCCCTTAATGTTATGTTTATAACAACTTTTTATATACCTCTATGTAACACTATAAATAGAGGCATAAAATTCATATTTTGTACACTTGAAAGACTTGTACACTTATACTTTAAAGAATGAAAAGTTCACATCTCTTGTCTTCTTATTTTCTTGTCTACTTTTTCTTTTATATTTCTACTCTTTTAGATTAATTTTAATACGTTATCAACATGTAGCTCAATGATTAAAGGTAAACTATGTCAGATAAATTAAGATGTTATATTATTAGTACTAAATTCATAGTAGTAAATTATTGTTAATTGTTTCTAGTGAAGTAAGTTTGGACACAACTTGATTATACATCTCTATAGATTATACTTGAATTCTACATTAATAGGGTTGGATAACCGAGCCTTATATTAATTTATTTTATCTAATTTGTTGGAAAGTAATGTTATTCTATTTTCTAGACACGGGCACATGCAAGTTGTAAAAGTCACAATTATTCTCCCTTTGTGTTTTCATGAAATTGGCACGGCTAAATATATTACAATTAAATAGTTTCAAATTTCAAAATTTTTAATGGAGTTATTGTAGTTGTGTTGCGTGACTATTCTTTTTCATATTATTTGTTGAAATCTAATCACTTTTAAGCTTTAATAGAATTTTAACTTAGCATGATTAAAATGCTAATTAGAATCAATATGCATATTTAGCTACTTTATTAGAAAGAAGCATATTTTTCTCACCCAATTTAATTTGTGGTTTGTTGTTTCTGTTGTTGCTACTAATTTTTAAATTCTCAAAAATTCTATTATAATTTAATCTATAGATTCTTACAAATTATGGCCGGTATGTATTCATATGGGTAAGATGTTGGGTTCAAGTCCCAATATGATATATTGATGACTAAAGCAAAATGATATGTTCTTGAGGAAAAGTCATGAAACCCATCGCATTGGTTTGCTCCATTCCTTGATGTAAATGTGGTACTTGTTCCTATATGACTGGATGATGACAAAAATTAACTATGATTGTTTAAATGATATGTCACGACCCAAACCGGGGTCCTGTCCGTGACGAGTATCCCGGACCATAAAGGCCCAAAACACCCCTATCTGTCTGGTAGTCATGCACATAATTCATATGATAAAAAAATGCGAAAGATAAACAATATTACGGAAACATGGTCAGGAATCATACGAAAGCAATAATGGGGAATAATGTCCAACAATCTCAACACAACATCTCTATAACGTCTGCGAAATCTCTACTACATGACTGAAATAAATATCTATCTGAAAACTGGGACAAGGCCCCCAGTAGACCTAAAACTAATAAATGATAAATAAAACTACCAGATATCAGGCCTTCTGAAATATAGAAGGCTCACCAAGTTACTCTACGAATCTGTCTGAGGAAATCTACTGATTTTCTGAACCCCTAGACTGTGCCTCCGAACCTGGGAGGGAAGGGGGTCAATACAAAAGTACTGGTATATAGAGATATCAAAACAAAACATAATATTTTTACAAAATATAGTTGAGAGCCATTATAAAGCAGTTTCATACCAAATTATTTGAAAACACATGGGCGTAATGTAATTATTTTCAACAACAATGCAATGCATCTGAGCTAGGTGAAATACCCTACATATCACGGTTAAGGTCCGGAACGTCGAATTATTGTTTGAATAATAATTATTTGAATTTAAAATAATAATTTCATCTTAAACAGCCTTCTTCAGGAATCCACCTATCTCATGTAAAATCAATGTATTCAAATTTCATCTAATTCAATCACATATCCTATTCTGTAGGGTATCATCATACCCAACTTGCAAGCCATCAATATCACATCATTACTTTATGTAACCATTATATTCATCATATTTCAACATAATAACCCTCTCCTTGCATGTTGAAAATCATATCCACTTTCAAAATAGTTTATGTCATGCTTGTCAAGATGATTTCAAATAATTCACATCATATGAAAATTTCAAACAATTTCATATCAAGAGAGGGGTTTCATATAATTCATGCCCTCAAGTTAACATCTTTTGAATCACAAGCATATGCATATATAATATATCAAATCACTTCGAAAATAGGCCTAAAGACCAAATCAATATCATAAAGATGCTTGAAACATATTTATATTCATAATTTCAAAACCCTCATTTTTAAAACATGAATTTTTAAGCCCAAGAGATTTTTGAGATAACCCCACGTACCTCTATATGCGAATATGATAGGTGCTTCTTCAAGCCTACGTTGCAAAGATTCCAAATCTTCAATTTGTTTTGAAAACCCATGGTTGAATCTTGAATTACTTATGTTTTTATTTTGAAACCCTAGAGAGAGTTCTTGAACAATTTTGATGAATGAAGGTGTATTTTGGGGTCTTTGGGAACTGAATTTTGTGTTTATGGCTAAATAAGGGTGGGAAAAGGACCATTTTGCCCCAAAAACGGAGTGTTTAAGTCACTTGAAACCTTTACATGGGCGCTGCCTATGCTATCGCTTATGTTTACATAGGCGCCGCCTATGCTATCGCCTATGTTTACATAGGTGCCCGCCTACTACTTTGAAATGTCATAACTTCTTGCTCGGGTGCTGGATTATAGCAAAATTGGTATCGTTGGAAAGGTAACTTGAAGAACTCTCATTTGAAACATAGTAGGCTCTCTAATTCGACATATACAGAGATTTATGGTCGATGAAAGCTGACACAAATTACAATGTCCACTAAAACTTAATCGATCGAAATAGTTTCAACTCATCCTTGAGTTGAAGGACCTCTATGGTCTAAATTCAAGCTTTAATGGATTCACATACTACACAAATAATTAACATGACATATTGGTATAGGATTTATGTCTTCGGGATTATCAACACATCGAAATCATGGTTTATATTATAGCCCGAAATGCGAGGCGTTACATTATCTCCCCTTTGGATCATTCATCCTCGAATGATGGATAGGAACATATTGAAGCTTAGAGGTATGGAATAACGCGAACATGACATGTCCTTTAATAAAGAATACACTAATCTAAAACATGACCATATAGCTGGAACTACTGATGTTCTGAATTCTTATACCGGACATGCATATCTGATGCATGGAATACACAACTGAAGCTACTCATAAGCTCAATTCTCATAATTAACATGCATACCTGATGCATGGATTTTTTACTGAGTTGTTCTCATGAACACAGAACTGAATACACTGATAAGCTGAACTTTTTTTATTGGACATACATTTCTAATACATGCATATCTGACTGAACTGACGTATGAACGTATGACTGAATATGCAATGATACCTGGTGAGGGCTTGTAATAAGAATTTATGTATGCATCTGAATGGGGTATCTCCCCTTGGGACCCTATGTTCCTCTATGAATGGTCAATTCACTAAGATACTCGAAAAACTGAGGTGATGCACAGGGCACCTATGAATTGAATCATAACTGAACATTTGGAATCTGAATTTAATGCATGATGCATGAACTGGGCTATACTCGTAACTACTTCTATACTCTATCTTGGAATAGTAGCATGTCTGAGATTTTGAGTAGCATGAATAAGTTCATAGACGAGAAAACAAGTCTTGCAAATCCGACTGCAAATTCTCTAAAGAAATTCTAGCGGTAATAGAAAGCCATGAATCTTGGGTATGGATTACAAAAGACATCCAACTGAGGAAATCACAACATTGACACTACTCTGTAGTCTGGAATATAGACATATAACTCCTAAATTAGGATAGAATTTTTAGACCTTTGGTAATACAACTTCTTACTTTCAGGCTTAGTGCACTTCCTGAATATCCCATAACTATACTATTCCCTATAAATATCATATTCATTCAACTCAGCTTAAAATTCTCATATGAGCATTGCCAAATCTTTCTACTAATGTTGGAAATAACTTAATCCATTCGCCGTGATCAAGCCTAACTCTAAGTCACAAAAAATACAACATGCCAGACCACGCTATTATTCTAAACCATATGATGCAATCTTCTATATCTCCTTTAAAGATCACATCCTAAGTATAACATGCCTTACCACTTCAATAACTACTTTGAACTCTTAATATGAAGTCGCTAATGCATATTGTGACCTTTCACTACAATCCTAAAACATCATTCAAGCCTAATTTATAACCACATGTTAACTCCAAGGCAATCACCCATAAATACATACTTCACATAGTTTTTAAACTATTATCAATATAACTCCCACGCGCTATGCTAAAAACATACACACACCAATTCTCACTAACCATCACATATATCAAAGATTTGGCCCCAAACTTACTTAACACTTAAGGCCTTATCTAAACCAAGCATACTATTCTTTTTATCAACAAGAAAACATTTACTCCTCACAACCATCCTCACTTAAGAAGGAGTCACAGAAGGCTAAAACATAAGATTTTGAAGCATAGAAGGGTATTATATGAAACTTAACACTTAACTGAGGCATGAGGAATAACAAATCAACATTCGGGATTTATCAAAACACTCTGAATTTAGGGTATTCATGGCTATAAAGCTGAATCTCGCCAATCATTTGTCGTAAAACATAAGTTATGGAGACTGAGCATACTATAGGACACAAACATATATTTCATGAGCTGCATGACCTCAATTTAGAGTTTGTAACATATAGAATGTAATTCCAGCAACTGAATGAACTAGAACTCTTCATTTTAGAACTGGAAGAGTACATGATTCTCTATCGCAAGCATGATCATGAACTACGATTATCGAACTGACATGTAAGGCATGAGTATATATTGGGATCACTGAAAAATACTGAGATAGGAATGGGTTAAGATTCACCCTCACTTTATGATGTTCTAAACCATACTGCATGATAACTAGAATCTGAGAGCCTTACTTGGTCATTCGTTCTGTCATCTCCCCCTTAGCTTCAAGTCATCATCTAGAGTTTGGGAGATCATTTACTAGATTCTAACTGAACTACACTTACTGCACTCTAGGGTCTGAAAAAAATGACAATATATGCATATCATAGAACTTAACCTGAATGACTATCTTCCGGGATACACTCTATCTTTCCTAGCCACCAATAGTCATAGTATAATACTTGCGCACTTATTTCTATCGGTTCAACCTTCAAAGCTCAAACTTAGATTCTAACACTTAACATGGGTATTTAGATCACCATATACCATCTAACTAGTCTTTCTCCACTTAACAATTCAATGGTACCACTAGCCACACAAATTATGTAATAGTCTTAGAAAAATATGCCGCAACCTCATATCACCTTGGCATACTTCTACATCACACATACAATATCATACATCACTACAAATCAAATAAACTTAATCTATTGCATGCACCGTTCAAGACTATTAGATCACTTCTACACAACTAGTATTCATTAACCAAGAAATCTTCACATCCACCTTCACGGACATCAACTATTCAAACTTAATATCTAGTGCTATGCATGATTTACAACCCAACCTTATACAAAATTTTCACTTGGAAACTATAAATAAACATCATGAAACACTAGTGCACTAGAACTTCATAACCACAATAATCGATCATAACCTAATGTTTTTTCTTATCATAATCCATTAGCATTACTATTTCAGCACTTCAAGCCTACTAATTTAATCCCACAAAACATGCATCATCAAACTCTTGCCACTATTTACCACCACACCATTTAAATTCAAGCCTATAGTTTAGTATCAATCATCTACACCAATGAAGAATGCAACATAATATAAATATACTAATCCATCAAATGGGGACATTCTACCCAAATATCTCAAAAATCTACTACATACCTTCTCACAAGTAGCACTAGTTTACAACTACCAATGAAAAGAGAGTCAAGGGGGTTAAAGCCTCATAATAGACATGGTCAACCTTATCCTTATCTTATAACCCCGTACAATCGTATCTACTTATACTGCTTTCTCACATCATAATTACTTACCCAAGCGTACATTTACACTACCTTCAAAGTCCATAACAACCATGAGTCACTACTTATAACCTACTGGCTAATCTGGACATTTTCATACTTCAAGCAAGGACAATTCACCTTGCCTAATAACTCCTTCTCTATTTTCTACTAATAAACTAACACAAAAGGATGAATCATCTCTTTACCAGCCCAATCTCATGCAACCAGATTCACTATACATATATTAAACCTACACAAGAATAGCAAGTTGGACAACAAGTTGCTAGTGAATCGAAATAGGCCTCACAAGGCTTCACTAGACTTTGATTTTGTATTTTGAACAAGAAAATGGGATGAATGACAAGTCAACTATGCTAGTGAATCGAAAGAGCCCCACACGGCTTCACTATACTTTATTTTTCAACAACACTTTGATGACAATATTTCATGAGATAGAGATTTAATACGCAATATTCAATGAACTAAGAATACACATCTTACTCTGTAGAAATAAAATCGGAGTCAAACACTTCCTCCATGGACTACCATACTATCCACACATGCTGCTAGCTACCAAATTAGTTTATCACTATAAAGGGGTAAATCATCCTCACTCTGACTTCTAACTTTGTGACTTCACATCACCAACTTCTTGGTCTAATTTCATTACTAATAGGTCATGACAACAACACTTTAACACACACTACTATTTCAGTGGAAATATAGTTCCAACATTCTGCTATACCTTATTACCTCTGAAGCGTGACACTGGCAACATAAGTTCTGAAAAGAACTGAATACACTTAATACTGCAGGCTGAAAAGCATAATTTCATCAAAATCAAGGTTCACACTAGACCCAACACACTCTGAAGCACTAACAGACTCTTCTCAAGTCCTTTCAAAAATCTTATATGATTCGATAAGAACGAACCATATCATTTAGACTCTACACTTCTATACTTGAATCAGCCCAATGATGAGACATGTCTGAGAATGTCTGAGTAAGGAAAGAATTGGGATGGCTGTTACTTTTGTATGGGCGACACCATAGCATGAATTTGAGTATGAAAGAGGAACATTATAACTCTATTGCACGAACTAGAACATGAAGAAAGAGAGACATTCCTAAACTCCTAGTAGCCTTCTGTTTATAAGTATGGCGCGCTACACACCCATAAATAAGACTCTACCCAACGCGATTTCATAGACACCCTGGGACTATGAACTGTGCTTTGATACCAAGTTTGTCACGACCCAAATCGGGGCCCTGGCGGTGACAAGTATCCCAAACCATAAAGGACCGAAACACCCCTATCTGTCTGGTAATCATGCACATAATTCATATGATAAAAATGTGAAAGATAAACAATATTACGGAAATATGGTCAGGAATCATACGAAATAAATAATGGGGAATAATGTCCCTCAATCTCAACACAACATCTCTATAACGTCTGCGAAATCTCTACTACATAACTGAAATAAATATCTATCTGAAAACTGGGATAAGGCCCCAGTAGACCCAAAACTAATAAATGATAAATGAAACTGTCAGATATCAGGCCTTCCAAAATATAGAAGGCTCACCAAGTGACTCTACGAATTTGTTTGAGGAAATCTACTAATTTTTTGGACCCCTAGACTGAGCCTCCGGACCTGGGACGGAAGGGGGTCAATACAAAAGTACTGGTACGCAGAGATATCAAAACAAAACATAATATTTTTACAAAATATAGTTGAGAGCCATTATAAAGCAGTTTCATATTAAATCATTTGAAAACACATGGGCGTAATGTAATTGTTTTCAACAATAATGCAATGCAGCTGAGCTAGGTGGAATACCCAACATATCACATTACACCAACTGTCAAACCTCGGTTGCCGCCGAGATTAGAGTATAAGTGAGGGAAAGACACACAATATCACACAGCAGGGTATCTCGACTCAATGATAGTGCACAAGATCACAAAGCAGGGCTCCTAACCATAATCTCAATTTAGGAATGACATAAAGTCAGGTACGTAAGATCACAAAGCATGGTACCGAGTTCCCATGTCGGCAAACACGATTTTCAGTGATGAGCCCTTACACTCAAATGCCTTCTTCAGGAATCCACCTATCTCATGTAAAATCAATGTATTCAAATTTCATCTAATTTAATCACATATCCTATTCTATAGGGTATCATCATACCCGACTTGCAAGCCATCAATATCACATCATTACTTCATGAAACCATTATATTCATCATATTTCAACATAATAACCCTCTCCTTGCAAGTCGAAAATCATATCCACTTTCAAAATAGTTAATGTCATGCTTATCAAGGTGATTTCAAACAATTCACATCAAATGAAAATTTCAAACAATTTCATATCAAGAGAGGGGTTTCATATAATTCATGCCCTCAAGTTAACATCTCTTGAATCACAAGTATATGCATATATAATATATCAAATCACTTCGAAAATAGGCCTAAAGACCAAATCAATATCATAAAGATACTTGAAATATGTTTATATTCATAATTTCAAAACCTCCATTTTTAAAAAATGAATTTTTAAGCCCATGAGATTTTTGAGATAACCCCACGTACCTCTATATGTGAATATGATAGGTGCTTCTTCAAGCCTACGTTGCAAAGATTCCAAATCTTCAATTTGTTTTGAAAACCCATGGTTGAATCTTGAACTACTTGGGTTTTTATTTTGAAATCCTAGAGAGAGTTTTTGAATAATTTTTATGAATGAAGGTGTATTTTGGGGTCTTTGGGAACTGAATTTTGTGTTTATGGCTAAATAAGGGTGGGAAAAGGACCATTTTGCCCCAAAAACGGAGTGTTTAAGTCACTTGAAACCTTTACATAGGCGCTGCCTATGCTATCGCCTATGTTTACATAGGCTCTGCTTATGCTATTTCCTATTTTTACATAGGCGCCGCCTATGCTATCTCCTATGTTTACATAGGCGCCGCCAACTACTTTGAAAGGCCATAACTACTTGCCTGGGTGTCGGATTTTAGCAAAATTGCTATCGTTGGAAAGATAACTCAAATACCTATCATTTGAAACATAGTAGGCTCTCTAATTTGACATATATAGAGAGTTATGGTCAATGGAAGCTGACAAAAATTACAACATCTACTAAAACTTAATCGATCAAAATAGTTTCAACTCGTCCTTGAGTTGAAGGACCTCTATGGTCTAAATTCAAGCTTGAATGGATAACATACTACACAAATAATTAACATGCCATATTGGCATAGGATTTATGGATTCAAAATTATCAACGCATCAAAATCATGGTCTATATTGTAGCCTAAAATGCGGGGCGTTACATGATAAGTCTGAAAGATGAAAAAAATTGTGATTGTACGAATGAATATGGGTGAAGCACATGACAAATTAATCATAGTTATCATTGTGGTAATTATAAAATAAAGAACATTATGAGTTCTTAAAATAGTCTTCCAAAAGTGAAGGTAATTTTTCCATCTATTTGGTATAAAAGGTCAATGGGCATGCGGTTATCGTACAACCTTATTTGATAAATGTTATAAATCCTCCATCAAAGGAATATAAAGTGGTGGTACATTTATTCTTTCAAACTGATATTGAGGTATATATCATATCAATATGATAAATGTTAAGACATTGAGCACATAAAATATATTAGTCCATTTCTTGAAGAGAATGTGACTTGTGGTAAACATCGTGGATTTCGGGCCATTCATGAAAATGAATGTGTCAAGCTGTGATGAAATTCACAGATAAAGAGATTCATATATATGTTAGATAAATACCAAAATTCACTTATATGGGAGGTTTGAGGGAGATAAATTTTTTTAATTTGGTATAAAAAGGTCATTGATGCTATAGTATGTTTGATCTACCAAAGGGTAAAATCAGGAAGTGATTCTTGCCTATAAAAGTTTTGTCTTTGATCAAAATGGATATTATGATGTGGTCGAATGAATTTGTCCTTGATCACGTAAATATAATACATCAAAAAGAATTTTATCAAATGTTATAAAATTAAATATTAAAAGTCAAAGTAAAGCAAGAAAGAGGTCTTGCATATAAAGATTTTGACTATAATGACAATAATTTTCTCTCTAAAAAGAGATAGTCACCATAAAAAATGTTGTTTTAAAATATGAGATAGTACACAAGTATTAGATAGTTTCTAAAAGCAAATATGTTACTACACGAAGAAATGACTTTTTTATGATATTGGAATTATAGTAAGTCTCCTAAAGAAACTTTTACAATTTCAAAAAAATTACAAGAAAAGAAAATATTGCTACAATCGAAACGGATTATAAATATTTATGAGAACGACTATCCATATTCCTAATATTAGTTGATAAAAATATGGACATGGTGATGAAATCACATGCTGTAGTAAACTAAAAGTTTACAGAAATATATATAAGTTGACATGATCGGTTGACCATCGCGATTCAAATGCGATGCAAAAATAATTGAGAAATCATGTGATTGTATATTGAAGAAATAAAAGATTCTTCAAGAATTCTCTTATGTTGTTTGTTCTCACGATGAAATATTATACCGGTTAAAGTTATTATTAAATTTTCTAAAGTTTTGAAACATACAACAAGGTGAATATAAGTCTGTTCACCTGCCATGTAGACCGTTTACTATGAATTGAGATGTATCTATGGTTGGTCAAATGTACTTTACTATCAACTGGCAATTTCATTCTTGCAAGTTTTTTTGCTCAAATTTTAAATTGAGAGTATGGTTCTAAATTATAAAATTTATAATGTTGATTGGTTTAGCAGAAAATTGTGTGCCTCCAATTATAGATGAACCATTGATTATGAGAACAAATCTTGCAAAAAGAAAATTTGATATGAGACTAGTTTATTTAAAGATAGCAACATTTGTATGCATCAAGTTGAAAAAAGGTTTATCTATATTGTTACCATATAAATTCATCTAAGCATTTGAATGAGCAATATCCACCATACACAAAGATGGATCCCCAAATAAAGTTGGGATGAATATTAAATTTTCTAACATTAGGGAAAAATATGATTAATAGCTGAAATATATGAAATGAATTACCTAGATCCTCATAAAAAAAGTGCACTTGAAGTTCAATAAACGATTCATGATTTGAAAAATATTGCAAGTTCATTCCCAGACTTATCATATATTATAATTCAGTTGTAAATGCTCTAACGAAAAGTCCTTGAAGGGCATAGTCTCTGGCACAAGTGAAATGTGATAGATCAATTAGTTTCAAATGTAGAACTCCATCAAGAAGAAGAGGAGAGAATGATCAAGATGGTTTTGATAATGAGGTAAGTGTTTTAAAGGAACACCATGACATAACACTTCATGAAATCTTGAAAAAGATTTAGGTATTTGAAAATGATATAATAAAGAGATGTTAATACGGTATGTCTTATTGAAACTGATATCAAATAACCATCGATGGTATCTTTGGTATAATGTAACACTTACCTTTATAAATGATAATGATGATCTTGAATTTAAATCTATCAAATAATGTGGACAGATAAAATACACAATTCACGTATATTATGCTTCACTTGAAAAGTGATGTTTTGAAATTAGTCCATAGACTAAGGTATAATGTCAGTGGGATTCAAATTGGTGATTGTGAGAAAAGTAAAATTGTAAGATATAAAATATGACTTATGCCTTGAGGCATAAAGGTTATTTGCAAAAATCCTGGCATTATTGTTTGAAGATGTGCTCTCCTATGGTAGATATAATAAAGTTTTTTTAATCTGGCAATATATGAAAATCTTGAATGTGTATGAGTGATTGTCATGTCTATCTAGATGACAAATGTTATAGAAAAATCCTTAAATAATTTAAAAGCGATTCGATCCATTGAATATCCCAATGGTTGTGAGATAACTTATCATAAAGAAAGATCAATTTAGATCTCATAAAATGATTAAAAAACATCATGTATCAGTTCAATTGATGTATTTTTATATCCTGCTATTTCTATACATGAGAATATTTTTTATTAATATGTAGAAAGACATAATTTTATTTGTGTGAATGTGAGTGAAATCAAATGTTATTGATTGGATTTATTATTTCTATCAAATATTTTGAAAAGATTTTTGGTTATGCAAATGCATGAAAAATATTTGATCTATGGTCAATTTTAAATGAAAGAGTTCACAACTAATTGGTTGTTGCTACTAACAAGTTCAATATGCAAAGGGCTTGCGACTATGAGTTTATAAATAAAGTGATTGCCAAGAATATATTTGACTGAGTTCAAAGGCTTAACATATCAAACAAATAAGAAACGACATATCATGATGATTTCAAGAATGCAACATCTTTATGAATATGTTTTGATCACAAAGGCACAATGAATATCAATATTTGAAAGCTAACATATAAGATTGGAGACACCATCTTTGAGAAGTGAAATGATGTTTGCATCTGGCGGAGTAAAATACGCATTGCACTCTTTTCTTTTTTGGCCCGAGATTTGTTCCAATTGGTTTTTCAGGTAAGATTTTTAACGAGGCAGCAAACAAACGTGTATTATAAGATATGTGTATTCTTTTTTCTTTACTAGAATTTTTTTCCCATAAAATTTTTTCTAGTAAGGTTTTAACCAGAAACATCATCTGCAAACATTCAAGGAGGATTATTATAAAATATATATTTATGTGGATATCCACTTAATGTCGTCCCTCCATCTCCCTATCACTATTCACCATTATGTTCCACCTCATCCATGATCTCAAATTCTAAATGTTATGTCTTCCACCTTCTCCATGATCTGACTCCCTAGTGTCATATTTATGATAACCTTTTATATGACTCTATGTAACACTAGAAATAGAGGCATAACGTTCATATTTTGTACAGTTAAAAGACTTGTACACTTATACTTCAAAGAATGAAAAGTTCTCATCTCTTGTCTTGTTTTATCTCTCATCTCTTTCTTGTTTTCTGATTTTCTTGTCTATTTTTCTTTCATATTCTACTCTTTTATATTAGTGTTAATAAAATTATTTATTTTTTAAAAATAAAACACTTCCTAAATTAATCTGTCCGATTCGACCCATAAAAAATACACAAACAATTATAACTCTCCCTCTGTTCTATTGATCAAAATTTTTCAGTGAACAAATATACTTCTCTTTCAACGTACAACATTGGTAGGTTATTTAGAAATGAACATATGTAAAATAAAATGGGATAGCACAAAAATGTGAAACTAGAGAAAATGTCTATTACAAACTCTACTCCTGTTTTTGTATGTTCAAATTTTAAATTTTGGTATGCAATTCTATGTGCATTTAGATTCTAGAATTACTGGACCGAGCAAATAACATGATGAAAATTTTGTGTAGATCCAAATTGTATGTAAAGATATAAGAATGAAGAGATCTCACGATTGACACATAAGTAGACATCTTTACTCAATCATCCAGCGAAATATTCAGTGGGTCTAATATGTTGTATTTGACTGTTAGGTGTCATTTTTCATGAGCTTTGTACTAATGCAAATTCATAAATTGAAGGAGAGATATAATTATTTGTGTTTGCACTGATACAGAGCTATTTTTAATAAGCTATGCACGATAAATATCAAGTGGCTTAATCTCATTGGGAAAATTTGATCAAAAGAACTGAGAGGGGTGTTTTTGTTTGTGTCTTTTTTGTGGCTCGAGTCGGATCGGATGAGTTAGATTAGAGTGTGTTTTATTCTTAAAAAATGGGGCATTTAACGTTGATTTGGATTTTTCTATTAAAGAAAGGGTACATGTTAATGTTTCTTAACAACGAGGGTAAATTTGTCCCCAAAGTATGACATTGAGGATAAATTTGATCCAAAGTATGATAAAGAGTATATTTAGCCAATTTTTCAAAGTATATAGATAAATTTGATCATTTTCCCTCAAATCAGCGTCTTTAATTTTTTATATGTGTCTCACATTCAATGAAAACTTATGAGGTGAAAGTACTCTTAACTATAACTTGTCCATGAACAGTAGGTTCAAGAACTTATTCTCTACCAGCATAAGTTATGTAGGAATAAGTTGTATAGTATCTCATTAGCAAGATAAGTTTTAGAAAGTCATAACTTTGTCTCAGAAATTTTGCAAAAGTTTAGAGAACTTACCTTCTATCAACATAAAAGTTGGTATAAATTAGTTGTACCTTGTACTTCCTCCGTCCATCTTTATACCTTGTCCTTTCTCCGTTCATCTTTACTTATTCAGATTTCTATTTTGATATGTCCAACAATACTTATCCAGTTTATAAAATCATAGGATAATTTATCTATTTTTATCCATTTTACCCTTGATATTAGATACAATACATTACTCATTATATTTTTTAAAGCAAAAAATTTATTATATTCAAAGAGTGATATAGTAACATTATTCCTTAATTTATTATTTCTTTAAGCATGCTTCAAGTAAAAAATAAATAAGTATTTATTGAAGGAGGGAGTAAGATATAACATGTGTCAGTTAATTCACAAAGTTCTGGAAAACTTTGCCTTGTCAACATAAGTTTGTAGGAATAAGTTAGGTCTAGTTTCACTGTTAGTCCTGAATCTTGCTACATCAAGGATATCAAAAAAATTTAGGTTTAATACAATGCATATTTTTTAGTAAAAAAGACGCGGTCAAGATTAAAGAACAGTGGTCTTTTAAACAAGATTCGCTAAAGCTGATAACTTGATGATGAAATAAATAGGAGTTTGATTACCTTAGACTTGGGAAGGGAAATAGGGTCGTAGCTTAACTCCTAAATCAGTCGTAATTAGCTAGTTTTACTATAATATGTAGTTACATTGTGGTGTGTTATTATTTCAAAACGTCACTCAACTTTGGTTTACTTCAAAAATTACATAACTAAAAGCTTTTTCCCGAGAAAGTCACTCAATTCTAATTTTTACTCCAAAGTTACACAATTATGGGTGATTTACTTACAAAATCTCTCAACTTATTGATTTTTTTTGTTAAAATTTGCAGGAATAAATTTTTTATTGAAAATCAAAATTCTAAGAAATAAAAAAATTATGTTTTACTTTAAACCAAAACAACTATTTATATAATTAAGTTTATAAAACATGTCTAGACTATAATTTCAATGATATTCATATAAATTATCTAAAATGGAAAAGAAAGCATAAAAAAACCTAAGCCTTTGCTGACAACGATGACTGAGATTTCATCAGGTGGGGTAATCCGACCAGAAAATTCTGCACCACTACCATCCCAAAAGCCCCCAAATGATAAAGCTCCCTTAGTACAATCTCAGATTCCCATTGATAAGAGGAATCAGTACGCCAACTTATTTAAACAACAACCCAGATTAAATATGGCTCCTAAAGTCCCTACTAAACTAGTGGTGATGTTGCACGGTGAGCCTAATATTATGTGAAAATCATCGGAGGTTAAATCATTGATTGCACAAGAAAACCTTCAATATGCCATTGTAGGGAAATTCTCGTATGGCAAATTGGATATTAACACTCTGAGAAAAAACATCCCTAGTCAATGTGGTGTTAAGCAAGAATGTACGATTGGAGTTCTGAATGCTAGGCATATATTTATCAGATTAACAAGTTTGGAGGATTACATTCAGATGTTATTAACAACAACCTTTTATATCAAGTCACGAGAAAGATATTGGCAGATGAGAACTCTTAAATAGGACCCATGGTTTGAACCAGATATTGAAACTACTATAGGAGTTGGATGGATCTCTCTTCCAGATCTTCCACAAAGTTTTTTTGCAAAGGAGGCAGTATTTTCAATTGCTTCTGCAGTTGGAAAACCATTAATGGTGGACATGGCTACTAGGAATCAAACAAGACCTAGTTGTATCTAGGAAAAGATAGAAGTGGATTTGACAACAAAACTACCCCAAAGAGTCCGAATCAATGAAGAAAATGAAAATACTTTTAAAGCCCTGAGGGAAGAAGGAGAAAAAAGCAGGATTAATCAAATGATACTCAGAATAAGATGCAAACAAAGGAATAGGTTAATCAACTTTTTGGTAAAGGTAATGTAGCAGATAAAGTAAATGAGAATCACAATACAAAGGGAGATAAGGATGATACAAGTAAAGTTGGCGTTGGGGTGAATATACAACATCACAAAAAGGATGATACAAAAGATCAACAACCGTCTGAGGATATAGAGAAGAAGGGGGAAAGTAAAAAGAAAGAGGAGACCAAAATCCCTGGCAAGGAGCAAGAAGATGTAATAGATGATTCTAATGATAAATTTATAGTCATTTTTGAAGAGAAGATGAATGATGCTTTACCTTTGGCTATTAGTATGGATGATAATATTGACAAGGAAGATCTAAGGGGACTATAGAAGATGCGGTAGTATCAGGAGATCTATCACCCAAGCAGAAGGATAAATTGAAAGAGCAGCTTTCTAAACATAATAAGAAAGGGTATGGAGACACAACGACGACACAAACTAATTCTAGATAGTCAAGGAGAGCAATAACAAAGCCCATCAAGGATCAATGAATGCATTGATATGGAATATTAGGTCAGTGAACATTCAAAAAGCGTTCACCAGACTAATAATATGCAGAAAAGATATCACTTTTACTTTATTAGGCTCATAAAACCATTTCAAGATAAGAAATTGTTAGAGAAGTATAGAAGAAAGCTAGGATTGAAGCATGCTAGCGTGAATACCAATGAAAAAATTTGGTTCTTTGTGGATGAATTTATAGATGTGGAAGTGATAAATGATGATGATCAACAGATTACGTGCCGACTAAGAAACTAAGAAAGTGATAAGGAAATAGTGGTTACTTTGGTTTATGCTAAATGTATGCAAAGTGAGAGACTTTAGTTATGGGATTCTTTATTTCAGATATCTTATAATCTTCAAATTCCATGGATAGTAGGAGGGGATTTTAATGTTATTGTTAATAAGGAGGAAAAACTGGGTGGTCTACCCGTTACAGAAGAGGAGACATCAGATTTTAACCACTGTATCAATACATGTGTATTGGAAAATAATGGGTTTAAAGAAAGAAAATTTACTTGGTGGAATGGTAGATCGGATGATGATTGCATCTTCAAAAGACTTGATAGGGTATTACGTAATGAGAAGATCCAAGAATTGTTCTCAAAAATAGAAGTGGAACATTTGATTAGAAGTGGTTCTAATCATGCACCAATGTTGATTTCATGTAGCACTGACGTTGAGCAAATAACTAAAAGTTTTAGATTCCTAAACTTTTCATTAAAGGAAAATTCATTCATGAATGTGGTCAGGAAGAACTGGAATGCTGACTTTTCAGCAAATTCTTTCAATATTTTTCATTATAAACTTAAAAAGGTCAAAAGAGCAATGGGATAATGGAGTAGGGAAACCTTTGGCAATATTTTCTAGGAAGTTAAAACTATGGAGGAGGTCATTAATGTGATAGAGGTTCAATTTAAAGCAGATCCCTCAGGAAGGAATAGAGAAAAGGTCAAGAGGCATAAGCTAATCTTAATAAATATTTACATAGAAAGGAGTTTTGGAAACAAAAATTAAGAATGGAGTGGTTTAAAGATGGGGAGAGAAATACTAAATTTTTCCATTTAGTTGTGAAAGAGAGAAGGAAAAGGCTTAAAGAGAGTTGAATCCAAAATGACAAAGGGGAAGGGATGGAGAATCAGAATGGCGTAGCAGAAACTGCAGTGGAATTTTATAATAATTAGTTCACAAGGAAAGATCATAACATAGATTGGAACATTCTAAATGATCTTCCCAAGTTAATTAATGAAGATGGTAGTGTGTTGATGTATAGTATACCGTCAAAAGAAGAAGTACATCAGGCAGTTATGGGACTCAATAAAAACAGTGCAGGAGGACCTGATGGGATAACAAGAACTTTCTTTCAAGATACTTGGGATATTATTACTGATGATGTTTATGAAATGGTTTAGGCTTGCCATACATAGTATGAAACCAGCTCATAACCTTATACTTCCCTTGCATACCTCTATGACAACCCAAAATTCAGACAATATCATGTCGCATATAAAAGGAAATAATCACCTGTATAAGCTCGAGCACACATATATATGTATATACAATACTTGGCCATTGGAGCCATCACGTTTATTAACAAAACACTACCTTGATTGTACATTAGGTCTACAAAGCCTCTAGACAATACACAGAGTTTAACTAAGGTCGGGACACACCCCGCCATATAACTAACTTCTATACAATACCAAAAGTGACAGGATATGACACGAAAATGCTCGAGCAAACTGGAGCTCACCAAAAGCAGCTGGATATCCTGGCTCCTACTTGTGCGATGTATGAGCTGAGGTACTTGTGCTTGCAGCATGAAATGCAGGACCCCATGGGGGATGCCAGTACAAAATATGTACTGAGTATGTAAAGCTGTAGATAATCACATGATGTAGGAGCTCAATAGAAATCAGAAACAAGTGAATAAATCGTAATAGGAGTGGACCACACTTACTAGAAGTTGTGACAACCTGTACATTGAATTTATTCAATCACTTTACCTTTATTCTTATCATCTTTGTAATCATTACTATATTGTACTGTGACCATTCGGATGCCTCCAGTACATATCAACTGGGATTGACCCATGATAGGCTTATGCCCTTGGGATACCACCCATAAACACATAAATAGGGATCGACCCATGATAGGCTTATGTCCCTGGGATACCACCCGATAAGAGAGAACTTCCATCACTTAGTTCAATTAATCTTTGATATTGTTCTTTCGGTGGCCACCGCATTTTTGATACTTTGAAACAATGATACATCAATAAGAGACATATAAATAGACCATCAATGCAATAACAATGAAGTAAGAACTCATTGGCATATCAATGAAGTGTTTTGGAGTCATCAATTCCATAACAATAAAGTAGGAACATATTGTTATATCAATGAAACATTTTGGAGTCATTAATAGCACATGGATCTTGTTTGAGTAACCGGATATCTTCTGACATTCATTAGTGCAATAAACATGTAAGATTTGGAAAACAAGTAAGTATTGGAATGTCTTGACATCTTGTAGGGTGGAAACAAGTTCACTGGTAACGTAGGACATCATACAAAACCATTATGGATTACATATTATTGAATAACTTTAGAAAGTTTCTTAATAGAACAATTGTTCACTTTCATGCCAAAGATATGGTATAGAGTATGCTCTAGATACCTGACTGTCAACCTTCAATACTAGTCTCAAATGGACTTCCCGTCTTTTCGGATTACTTATCTACAATGAACATATATAGCAATCTAGTATTAGAAACCAAACGTCACAATTTAATTATTTGAATTCACTAAACTAGTGGTTAAGTAGTAAGCCTTAATTACACCATAAAGGGTGTCACTTTAACCCTCTAATACTCCAATTACATTCACATGTCATGCATATTCAGACAACATCCTCCAATATCAAGTTTGGATTCATTTATCCTTCCAACCAATCCATTAAACCAAATTGAGCCATAGACATAAATAATCATCAATTCAATAGTATATCACCATATCTACCTTCCATAACTCAATTAACATATCCACCTTCCACAATTCAATACAACCAAACCATGCAAAATAGTCCATAACCCTATTTCCATCACCTTCCAATAACAACCAATACATATAATCCTTTATCACACATATACATATGGAAAAGAACAAAGGCAAACAATATTCATACCTTAGAATTTACCTATTTTTTATGCAATCCTGTTTGCACAAATAATAGGTCCTGTTTGAAGCTCTCGAGATGACAAACACAGTTATCGGATTACTTTGGAATTTCTACAGTTGAATCAAAAGTAATGTAAAGGTCAAATTTGGCTAGGGTTTGTTATTTCTCAATGATTGATGATGAAAATTAGTTTTTGAACTCATATACATGTATATATACACATATTACCGTCCACAATATAATAGTAAATGACCAAAATGCTTTTAAAATTTAAATAATGTCAAATCTGTCCTTTGGTGGACTGTTTTGATAAGCTAAAGTAGATAGACCATGAATCTTTCCTCCGATATCGGATTTGGGTGAAATTGGTATTGTTGGAAGGATAATTCAAAGGGATTTCATTTCATATAAAGTAGGCCACCCAGTTCATCCTGTACAGGGAGTTATGGTCATTTGAAGTTGACCCTAAAAATCCTTTTTGATAGGCTGAAGTAAAATGAGTATAACTCCTTACTCAGATGTTAGATTTGGATGAAACCAATTGAATTAGAAATAAGACTCAAAGATCTTTCTTTTCATAAGTCACAGCCCTCCCAGTTCATTATATTAAGGGAGTTATGATCGTTCGAAGTTGACCCAAAAATTCGGCTGGCCTCAGTAGTTTGTGTGTAGGAAATTTTCCTGCACATTTACTATTCCCAAATATCCCGACCACCGTTTTATAGTTTCGAACGTGCTCGATTATATCCGAAACCTATCCATTTTTGGAAATCTTTATATCATTTGAAAGCTTATTCAATAACCTTCTCATGGAACCATCGACGGGCAAATTCCGGTATAAATAAAATAAAAAAATAATTCCATATAAGACCAATACACGTACTTGAATACACCAATACACGTACTTAAATATGGGGTGTTACATAGAAATAGGTATTTTAAAGCAATATTATTCTTTTACATACCTAGGATGCTCAATTTTTTTATAGAAAAAACCAAAAGAAGTATTATCAGCAATTGGTTCAGGGGGTTAGTTCAAAATTAGAGGTTTGGAAGGGTAAGTTTCTTTCTTATGGGGGAAGAGCCATTTTAATAAAATATGTTTTGCAGAGTGTTCCAATTCATTGTTTGTCAGTGATGAATCCTCCACTAAATTTTTTTAATCAGATTAATAAAATTATGGCTCAATTTTTTTGGAGTAGCTGTATAGGAGGTAGAGGGAGACATTAGATAGAATGGTCTAATATATGTCTACCTGAACAAGAAGAAGGAATGAGATTTTGACTTATGAATGATGCATCCAATATATTATTTTGTAAGTTATGGTGGAATTTTAGAACTAAAAAGACCATTTGGAGTGATTTCATAAAAAATAAGTACTGTAGGAAAATTAATAGGAGGTGGTTCACAAGTGTAGAACAAGATGCTTTAGTTCAGAGATTTAATAGAGCATCAAATTGGGTAGACTATTAAAAGTGGAAAAGAATCTTTATGGCATGCTAACTGGACTGGATTGGGGGATCTATATACTATTACAGGTGAAAATAAAGAATAGGATGAGCATTATAGTAGTGCCAGGCAGGCAACTGTAAATGGAGAATGGCATATAGTTGCTCTACAGAATTTAATTCCGAATGATTTGGTGACTTATATTGTTTAAAATATTAAACCACCCAAATCTGAAGAAGTTGATGATAAGCCTATTTGGATGTTGGATCCTAAAGGCAGATTTACTGTAAAAAGTGCCTAGCAGTATATAAGACACGAAGAGGAGCCTAATAAAATTTATAAGTGGATGTGGGTGAAAGGCTTACCTTTTAAAATAATTTTTCTAATGTGGAGAATATGGAAATTTTATATCCTAGTGGATGACAAAATCAGGAGGTAGGGTATGCAAGGTTCCTTAAAGTGCTGGTGTTGTGTTAATTCACACCAGGAGACAATGGCACATGTTTTCTTAAGGAGTGGTACTGCTAACAGGAATTGATCCTATTTTTGTTCCTATGCAGGTTTTAATATTGAAGATCTCTCACTCAGAGAGGTTGTCATGTTATGGTGGGAAGCAGATGCGGCGAAAGGAACCAAACTGTACAATAAAGCTATGCCTAGTATTATAGTATCAGAGTTATGAAAGAGAAGGAATATAAGTAAGCATGAAGGAAAGAATATTTCTGTGTATAAAGTTATTCATAATGTGATTAGAATAATGCATATGTTACTGAAAATTAGGAAGCCTGGAAGAATTTGTAAGGGAGGATGGCCGGTCATATTAAGGATTTAGAGAGAATAAAAGCTGAAATTAAAGTTACAAAGGTTCTTTGGGAGTTTCTAAATCAGGGATGGGTTAAGTACAATATTGATGGTGCTTCAAGGGGAAATCCAGGAGTTAGTTCTTACGCATTTTGTTTAAAGAAAGAGGAAGGTGATTTAATATTTACTGAGGAATCCAGAATGAAGAAAATAGCAAATACAGTGGTAGAAGCTACAACAATGTTGAAAGCTAGTAGACATTGCAAGCAATCAAGTTATGACAAGGTGATTTTATAACCGACCCCTTATTACATCATAAAGTTTTAATAGGGGAGTGGTCATGTCCACGGAGCATCATAGATATCATTGTACAAATTATCGTAAACATGCAAGGAAAGAAGATAGTCATATAACATATCTATCATAAAGGTAATAAGTTAGCGGATTATATAGAAAATCATGCCATAAACAGGGGTAATTACAGTTATCAAAATTTTAAGAGCATAGAAGTGAAAGGTAGAAAGATCATAAATAGTGATAAATTAAGAATCCCCTACTTACGAGTTTTATTAACCAAAGGATGAAATGGACGGGAAGGCTAAACCATAGAGTGTTTCACAGGGCAATTAAAGACCGAGTCGTATTGTTACTTACCTCATGATGAATCCTTGTAATACTGAACGAGCACCCTTAGTAAAAAGGAGATACCAAATCCATCTACCACAGAACACAGCTGAAAAAAGACAAGGTCAGTATAAGGAATTACTTGGAAAGATAAGCAAAAAGATGAGAATCTTACTCTTGAAAGCTGATATAAAGGACATCGAAGAATCTTCAAGCAAAATTTTGATAACCTAAAGGTGCAGAAGTACCAACTGAGAGCTGAGGTGTGCAGAAACATTGGCAAGGAGTGAGAGGGATTTTGAAAGAAATGAGTTACGAATCCCTATCTATTTTTATATATAACAAAGGGTGTGAGCTTTGGACTAGGCAGATTGGGCTGCTGGATCTTCTTTTTGCTTTGTGATGTTTTGTTGGGCCATTTGGTCTTGTCATTGTTTGAGACATAAATATAATATCAAAGATTTTAACCAAATATATATATATATATATATATATATATATATATATTATACTAATAATAGCTTTTATTTATTTTTATTTGGTACGATGAAAGTAAAGTCATTTCCATTAAAAATAACTATCTGACTTTTCTACATTTATCTTCTCTAAATTTTTTTCAAGTACTTTCTTGTCTTAAAGATACATGTCAGTTGTGATCTTGACAAGTCTGATCAGCCTCAAGATATGGAGATCAGTCTCGGGTCGCGATAGTGACACCTGAGAACCCAAAAAGGGTATAAACACCCTATTTTCCCATTTTTGCCATTCTCTCATCCATTTTCTTAAGACAAAAACCCTAAATAAAGAGATATCTTGAAATTAAATCTTTTGAGTGATTTGGGAGCTTGGCTAACACTTGTTTTCATGATTATCTTCTGATTTTTGCTAAGATTTCATCCTTTTCCTTGGTAGATTTTCTTGATTTCTTGTTAAAAACCCAAAACCTTAGGTCTTGATTTTGCCTCCTATTTAGATTGGATTTCACCCATTTTGAGGTAACAATTCCTTGAGCATGTGAGAATTTTGGGTTGATTTCGTAAATGCAATTTCTGCATGTAGGACCCACATGAAATTTTGGTGTGATTTTGGACCCAAAACACAATGGTTCAATATGGGTATCATTATTCTTATAGTGATGAGTAGAATGTGATTTTTATAGCTTAGAAATATGAAGGCTTCTCAATATAAAAAAAATAGTGGTTTAGCGAATCTTTTGAGCTTTTTTCGGTGCCCAAATAGTCTAGGTTTGAACCCTTGTTAGATTGAAATTATTCATAGTATGTTTATGATATTGTGATTGATTTGGAATGAGTTTTAGGCATTGGTTGATTAAATGCAAGACTTGGGTTAGTTGGAACACTTAGCTTGTTTTTAAACCATAGAGTTCAAATACTTATCTTGTTTCCTTGTGCCTTAGGTGAATTAGAGTTCATGACTCATGTTTAGGATGAGAATGCCTTAGATTACTCAAGTTAGGTGAAATTTTCTTAGTCACTCATGCTTAGGGTAAGATTGGCCTTAGTTTCTTACACTAATAGAAATTGCCTTAGTTACTATGTTGAATTAGTTATTATGTTTGGAAATAAACTCTACCTTACGCCATTTATGGATTAGTTAATATCTAAGAATGGATTTACATACCTTAGCCTAGTCCAGATTAGAACTTCACCTCGAATGTATTTTGGAAATTTAGAAGTTGGCTCTTCGATCTACCTTAAGCCAAGATTTATGCTAGTCCTCTTGAAACTGTTATACGCTTGTGAAACACCTAGAGAATGCTCATTGAGGCAATATTAAGGAACCTTGGCGCTTGATGGTTATGGAGATGATTGTATTGGAAGTAATACTCATGGACTAATTAATTAGATTATTGATGATGTTATGTTTAGCTATTGGTTATGCTATGAATAAGTTTTGGGTAAGCTCATGATAAGCTATTGAATATTTTATTGAATAAGCCCTTTATTATGATATTAATTAAGCCATTGATTAAGGCTATTATTTTGTCCATTTGGTATGCTTTTGACTAAGATAGAAATTATGTCTATTTACTATGCTGGTAACCATTTCTAATGTCTATACTAGTAATTTTGCTATTGGTTATGTTAATGATCATGCTTATTACTATGTTGGTTATTACACTATTGATAATGCTAGAGATTGTGATTATTTAATATATTAGCGCGCATTCTATAGAATATACTATGAATGAGCTATAGATTATGTCATTGATAAGTTATGCTAATGATAAGCCATTGATTATGCTATTGATAAGTTATTGCCTATGCTATTGGCTATGATTTTGATCGTGCTAAGTTATTATGCTAGTAATCATGCTTGGAAACATTCTTCTTGATGATATTAGCAATTGTTCCATTGATTATGCTAGAAGCCATGTTTATTAATTATATTGGAAGTCATGATGTTAATTATTCTTGTAATCGTGATGTTTGATTGTATTAGAGACTTATGTTATTGATCATGCCACTGACTATGATGATGTGGCTACTAGTTTAAGTTCAAATATTTATCATATATATATACCTGATAAGGTCGGAGGATGACTATTATGGTATATACCCGACAAGGCCAGAAGATAATTATGATGACATATATTTGGCAAGGCTAGAGGATAATTATGATGATATAGTGATACCTGAAAAGGCCAGAGAATTATTATGGTGATATATACCCGACATAGCCAAAGGATGATTATGATGATATATTGATATCTGGAAAGGCTAGAGAATGATTATGTTGATATATTATTATCCAAAAAGGATGGAGGACGATTATGATGATATACCTATGTGTACATTTATCGGTTTGAGTCTGGGTCATTATATATATATACACACAGACACATATATACATAATTGGGTATGTCATTAACATTAGGGATGCTGGTAATAGCCCAAAAGTGGTAAGTGATTATAAAGTGGTAAAATAACGATTAATGGACATATAATGATTAGTGATAATTGATATTTAGTGATAAAGTAGGGTTAGTCTTGGACGTTGTTTAGATGATAAATGATGATTAGCTTATAATAATGATTAGTTGATGATGAAGAATAGTTGATAATGATGACGTTGATAAATGAAAATTAGTTGGTAAATGATGATTAGTTAATAAATGATGTTAGTTGATAAAAGATAGTTAGTTCATGAATTGTGATTAGTGGATATATGGTGAATAGTTGAAAAATAAAGACCACTGATTATATGATGACTAGCTGATAAATGAATTAATTGATATAAGATGGTTAGCTAATAAATCGTGACTAGTGGATAAATGATGATAAGGTTGTTAAATGATGGCAAAAATATAAACTATGAAATGATGGTTTAATAATGATGATGGTTAGTTGTAAATGATGGATGATTGGATTATTCTATCTTTGATTATACTCTTCAGGTTTATGGGGCCTGTGGTGAGTTATTTACTTTTCTTTACTAATTAGCATATGGGAGCCAATTTTGTAGTTATGGTTACTTTTGTTGATTTTTAATGATATGTTATTATTATGATTATTTACTTATCATGCAAAGTGATGTTGGTATGTGTTGATGCCTTATGATCTATTGTTATTTCAGTTTAATTACTTATTATGTATAACAATGTTGGAATTAATTCAAGTTCATTTTGTACATTGACTTAGTTATGATATGTTACATTTTATCATACTTACATCATGATTTAACACAGTCGGTGGATGATGCCTAATGAGTACCTATGGTTTCAGTACTCGTACTACACTTTTGTACCTTTTTGGTATAGATTTGAACACTAGTTGCCTTAGTTGATCGATGTTTATATGGTGGTTTCTAGAGATAGGGTGGGATCTTAGAGTCGAAGTCGCCTATTTCCTTCTCTCTTTTGATATTCAGTCCTTTGTTTTGAGATAGGTATTATTTGATTGTTCCAGATATTTGAGTTGTATTATTACTAGACGCTCTTGTAATGGCTCTGCCTGGTCATGGGATGGTATCTTGTGTAGACTATCTTTTATCTATGTTGAATTCCTCGCTTATTTTTAAGTTGTCATATTGATTTCTATCCATGTTGGGAATTTTTTAAAAATTTAACCAATTGTGTTTAGCTCTAGGTTACAGTTTGACTTACCTACTGGTAGGGTAAAGTAGGTGTCATCATGACTCGTAAATCCAGTTGCGAAAAATTTGTATCAGAGCCTAGGTTTCATCGGTGTTATTGGTACAAGAGCAAGTATGTAGTAGAGTCCTGTGGATCAAAATAATGATGTTCTTTAGCTTTCTTTGGGAGGCTATAAAAGATTGTTAGGAGTTATCACTTCTTTCACTTATTTCTTGCTAAGAGTCTGAGTTGGTTTGTAGAGTATTCCTTTCACTTCACTCTCTCATAGATGGAAAGGCCACGTGTTCACTATATTAGATAAGGGTATTGAGACCGAGCCTAGGGATCCTACTCGTGTTCATGGATGACCTAGATTTCATGGACAACTGTGAGATGTGTCCCTAGCTAGGATCCAGGATATGTCATCTTCCAAGACCCTATCCCTGTTCTTGAGCTAGATATTCTTCCACATCAGCCAGCGGTGGGCTAGTGACCAGCCTAGGCTCCACCAAGGTTTATTTCTTCATCAGTGCTCAGAGATACATTGGTTTAGCTTTTGGGGTTAGTTGGTGGTGCATTATCTAATGGTGCACAATCTACAGATTAGAGTGGTATTAAGCTGGGGCCTAACCTGTAGCTGCAAATCCTAGAATTGAGGTTCCTCTTACATCGATAGTTTTTCAGCTGCTATTTGCTCATCCATTGGTCGCTCAGCCTGCAATGTCTACCGAGGAGTAAAATATGTTGGGTAGATTCTTAAGATTTTCTCTGCCTAGGTTTTTTGGTGCCTCGAGCGAGGAATCATATGAGTTCCTGATTACTTGTGAATATACACTTTATAATTTGGGCCTTGTTCAGACTTATTGTATGGACTACACCATATTTTAGTTGGATTCGACTGGTCGACATTGGTGGATATATTATATGGATTCCAGACCTATAAAATCTTATTTTCTTACTTGGACTCAGTTCTCTGAGATGTTTTTGGAGAAGTATATGCCTTTAAACCTTAGAGATAGTTGGAGAGATTAGTTTATGAGATTGGAGCAGGGCTCCATGACAATTATTTAGTATGAGGATCATTTCTATGAGGTATCTAGGCATGCTACTTCGATTATGACTTCTGAGTATGAGAGAGTTTGTTGTTTCATTAGAGTGTCGAGACTTTCTATTTATATATCAACCCATAGTTAGTTGCTATGAGTAGGTCATTTATTGAGGTGATGAATTACGCTCAGGTGATGAAGAAGATGCATCATGAGGGTTTTGAGGTAATTGGTAAGAGGTCTAGGTTTCAGGGAAGATTCAGTGAGAGCTATTGTAGTTCCCGACACAAAGATAGTAGTTCTTAGAGTAGGTATCCTCTGCAGTCATCCTACAAGTCTCAGAGCCAGTCTAATTAACTTGTTCAGGCAGCACTTCAAATTACTGAAAGAGGTCAATCTAGTAGCAGAGACCATCATGGTTAGGGTGGCGACCAGCCTTCAAGGGGTTCATGTTCTGGTCATTCTAGTCACAATGGTCACTCTGGGTTAGCCAGATCTTTTGGTTCTAGTTTCTCTCATGGACGATGTTATAGTTATGGAGGTCTCGACCACTATGCCGAAGAGTGCTCTCTTCGTAGGGTGATTGTTGCTTCAGCTCAGAGTGTTCCCCATATTCGAGCCGTTCATCCCTCAGTTAGAGGTGGTTCTTATGGTCACAAGGGTTGTTCCTAGGGTACTTAAGGAGGTTCTCAAGTAGGCAGGATAGTAGTTCGGTCAAGAGCCCAACAAGGTGGAGAGTGCATTCAAATTTATTCAATACCTGCTAGGCCCGAGGATGAGTCTTTGGATGTTGTTGTTACATGTATGATATTGGTGTGCGGCTAGTCGGTCCTTACTTTATTTGATCTGGGATCTACTTATTCTTATATATCTGCTTATTATGCACCACAATTGGAGTTATCTTGGGATTTATTATCTATGCCATTATGTGTATCTACTCTCGTGGGTGATTCTTTAGTAATGGATAGAGTTTTCAGATCATGTGTTATGACTTTTAGAGATATTAATACTTATGCTGACCTTATTATTCTGGATATGGTGGATTTTGATGTGATTCTAGGCATGGATTTGTTATCCCACTATCATGCAATCATGGATTATTTTACCAAGAGAATTAAGTTAGCTATGCCCGTGTACCCCCAGTTGTATGATAGGAAGCGGTTAGTAATGAGCTGATAGGAAGTATTTCTTATGTTCGTGATCGGTGGCTTATTTCGAGGGGTTTTGAGTCTTATCTTACTTATATTTGTGATACTATTATGTAGTGTCTGTCACTTGACTTTTTTCCTGTAGTTTATGAGTTTCCTGATGTGTTGTGTACCAACCTGCCTGGTATTCCCCGTATCTGTGAGATTGAGTTTGCTATTGATATCGAGCCTTGCGCCCGACCTATTTTTATGGCACCTTACCACATCGCTCCTGCCGAGCTTAAGGAGCTGAATTCTTAGCTTCAGGATCTTCTTTGTAAGGGTTTTATTATACCAAGTATGTCTCCTTGGGGAGCCCCTATATTGTTTTTGAGGAAGAAAAATGACTACATGTGTATGTGTATTAATTATAGGCTTCTTAATAAGGTGATGATGAAGAATCATTATTCTACGCCTCATATTGATGATTTATTTGACTAGTTTCAGGGTGCAGCAATGTTTTCTAAGATAGATTTGAGATATGGTTACCATCAAATGAGGATTCGGGTTGAGGATATCTTGAATACAGCCTTTAAGACCCTTTATGGTCATTATGAGTTTTTAATGATGTCATTTGGATTGACTAATGCCCAGCCGCATTCATGGATTTAACGAATTAAATGTTTAGATGTTATTTGGATTCCTTCTTGACTGTGTTCATCGATCAAATCCTCGTGTATTTGAGGAATAGAGAAGAGTATTTGCAGCATTTGAGGATTGTACTCCAGAATTTTGAGACATTATTTGCTTTTCACCATGTTCTCCAAGTGTGAGTTTTGCCTTAAGTCGATGACATTCCTTGGACATCTAGTGTCTAAGGATGGGATTATGGTAGACCAAGTTAGTATTGAGTTAATTTGTGATTGGGCTAAGCCTACAACTTCGAATGAGGTTCGTAGCTTTATGGGTTTGCCTAGTTATTATAGATGATTCGTTGAGGGTTTGGCTATAATTTCAGCCCCTATAACTAGATTGACTCGGAAGGAGTTTTCTTTTCAATGGTTTGAGGAGTGTGAGTCAAGCTTTGGAAAGCTCATGGATTTCCTTACTTCAGTTCTTATCTTAGCTCTTATTATTCAGGGTGAGGGATTCACC
Source organism: Capsicum annuum (assembly GCF_002878395.1). Taxonomy (NCBI): domain Eukaryota; kingdom Viridiplantae; phylum Streptophyta; class Magnoliopsida; order Solanales; family Solanaceae; genus Capsicum; species Capsicum annuum. The sequence continues at coordinate 22,332,571 of NC_061120.1, read as the reverse complement.
ATATGTTGTGATGCTTTTGTATTGGTTTAGGTTGTGTATTGATGCAATAGGGTCGTGTCATTGCTTCTTCTTTAAGACAGCTTAAGGTGCACGAGCACAACTACCCCACTAATGATTTGAATTTGACGGCGGTAGTTTTTGTACTAAAAATTTGGAGGCGTTATCTTTACGGTGTGCACTATGAGATTTTCATCGATCATCACACTCTTCAACATCTTATGACCCAGAGAGAGCTTAATGGTTGATAATATAGATGGATAGAGTTTCTTAAGCATTATGATATTTCCATCTTGTATTATCTGGGAAAGGCAAATGTGGTTTCAGATTCCTTGAGTCGAAAGTAAGTGAGCATAGGTAGCTTGACTTGTATTTCAGTTTCTCATAGGCCATTGGCACAAGACGTCCAATGTTTAGCAAACTTGATGGTTCTCCTTGATATATCAGATCCTAGGAGGATTTTTGCTAGTGTAGAGATAAGGTCCTCGCTATTTGAGCAGATTCAAGATCATTAGTTTATGGATAGTAAGCTTCGATTCTTTCGTGACCAGGTGTTGAGTGGTGAGTTTGGGAGGGTCATTATAGATTCTAAGGGTATCTTGAGATTGTATACCCGCATTTATATTTTGAGGATCGATGACTTGATTTAGTTGATTTTGCATGAGGCTTACAACTCTAGATATTTCATTCAACCCGACATAACAAAGATGTATAGAGATTTGAGAAAATATTATTTGTGGAGGACATGAAGAGAGATGTGGTAGATTTTGTTGCTCGTTGCCTATGTTATCAGCAGGTAAAGGCCGAGCATCAGCGACTTGGTGGTTTGATTCAGAGATTGCCCATTCTCGAGTGAAATGAGAGCAGAATACCATGGATTTTTAAGTGGTTTACCTCATACTTCCTGTGGATCTGATGGTATTTGAGTTACTATGGATCATTTGACCATGGCAACACATTACATTCCTATTCAGATATCCTTCAATGCTAAGAGGTTAGCCTATATCTATGTTTAGGAGATAGTCCATTTACATGGTGTACCCATTTTAATTATTTCGCACTGAGGTTTCGTTTTCATTTTGAGATTTTAGAGATCTTTTCAAGAAGAGTTGGGTACTCAGTTTAATCTTATTATAACTTTTCATTCGTAGAAAGATGGCCAGTCGGAGCAGACTATTCAGGTTCTTAAGGATATGCTCTGACCCTGCGTTATGAATTTTGGAGGCCATTGTCGACATCACTTAGCCTTGGCGGAGTTTGTATTTAATAAGAGTTATTATATGAGTATTTATATGGTTCCATTTTTGGATTTCTATGGTAGGCGGTGTTGTTATCTGATTGGATGGTTTGAGACATTCAAGGTTAGACCCTGTGGTACTAATTTGCTCCAGGATTCACTGGATAGAGTCAGGGTGATTTAAGATAGGTCGAGAGCAGCTTAGAGTAGGCAGAAGGACTATGCAACAACACATTCTTGATCTGTCTTATGTGCTAAGATGGGACTCAGTCTAGTTGGATGAGCTTTTAACTTTTGTAAAGGAGCTTGTGCTCATTTTGGCTAGCGATGTCAGGCAACTGTGTATTAGAAAGATTCCTGTAGTTAAGGTTAAATGGATGCACTGCCCAGTAGAAGAGGCTACTTGGGATTGAGAGTGAGATGCAGGCATAGTAGTCTCACTTATTCGAGAATTCAGGTACATCCTAGTACTTTTACTTCCATTCATGAAAGTTCATTTTGTAGTAGATTTTGTAATGACCCTTATTGATATTTTCCATATTTCTGTTTTTTTTTTCATTGTTAGAGATTTTCAATATCTTCTCCAAGTTATTTATGACTCACTGGGATTGACTGTGCAGTTATCGAACAATTTCTTTGGTTTTTAGAGACAATTCTTTATTTTAAAGTCTTCACTGGTTCTAAATGGCCACAGAGTGAAAACTTCAGTAAAAGACCTAGTCTGCAAGTTCTGACTATTCCAACAGCTTCAAAATATAAATTTTAAGCTAGGTAGACCTTTGGATTGGGTCATGAGGCACCCAGGCTCATTTCAACTTATTAATCGAAAAGTTAAGAAAAAAAATATAGGTGTAGGACCCAGTTTTTGTCAAGACAACCTCAGATGAAAATTTTAACTCCGCCATTGAGTTTAAATTGTTGAATTTGACAGGGTTGCATAATTTGTTAGCGTATAGGAGATTTTGGATAAATCCTGAGGGGTTGGCAACAACTTGGAATGTCTCTGCTATATCTTGTGCGTCACAATATTGATGCCAGGGGCCCGATCGTGATACCCTAGGCAGTCACTAGTTGGTACATATATCACAATCGCGACAAGTCTGATAAACCATATAATATGATGATCGCGAGTCTAGGGTTGTGAGAATGACACCCAATAAAAGGTATAAATACCCTATTTAGCCCCTATTGGACATTTTCTCATCCACTCTCTTGAGATAAAAACCCTAAATAGTGAAATAGCATGAAATTAAAACTTGTGGGTGATTTGGGATCTTGCCTAACACTTGTTTTTGCGATTATCATACGATTTGTGGTAACTTTTCACCCTTTTTCTTGAAAGATTTTCTTTATTTCTTGTTCGAAACTTTAAAACCTTGGGGGCTTAATTTTAGCCCTAATTTATCTTGGATTTCACCCACTTTTTATGGTAATGATTCCTTGAACAAGTGAGGATGTTGGATTGGGTTTCGAAACATGATTTAGCAAGTAGGACCATATGGTTTTTTTGGTGTGATTTTGGACCCAAATCACAATGTTACAATATGGGTATCGTTATTCTCGTATCGATGAGTAGAATGTGATTTTGATAGCTTGGTATCTCGAGGATGCTTCTCGTAAGGGAAAAATGGTGGTTTAGAGAATTTTCTGAGTTTTCTTTCGTGTACAGGTAGTCTAGGTTTTACCCCTTGTTAGATTGAGCTACTTTAAAGTATGTTAATGATATTGTGTTAGATTTGTAATGGGTTTTAGGTATTGATTTGATAAAATTCAAGACTTTGGTTAGTTGGGCTATTTAGGCTATTTTAAAATAATAGAATTGAAATACTTAGTTTGTTTCCTTGTTCTTTAGGTAAATTAGATTTCATGTCTCATCTTTAGGATGAGAATTCCATAGATTTTTCAAGTTAGGTAAAAGTTCCTTAGTTACACAGTCTTAGGGTAAGATTTGCCTTAGTTTCTTATGCTAATGGAAATTGCCTTATTTTATGTTGACTTAGTTATTGTGTTTGGGAAGAACCTCCTTAGGTCTATTTGTTGCTTACTTAGCATCTAACAATAAATTTAGATACCTTAGCCTAGTATAAGGTAGAGCTTTCCTTAGGATGTATTTTGGGGATTTAGAAATGTAACACCCCGGGAGTACACCCTGAACGCCACGTGGTGCTTACGGTCACAAGTGACCACAAGCTAACCTATGAGTTGGTACCTACTGTGAGCACTGAATAATAATAATAACAAAATATGTATGCAAAAAATCTGAATACGCCATAAGGTTTTAAATACTAAACCATTTCTAAATCATAAATCCAAAAATAACTGCCAAAAAGCAACTGTCTGAAACTAATAAAATAATGACAAACCGACTGACTGTCTGAAATGTCTGAAAGCCTCTAACACTGTTTTAATAAGAGTTGATGGGATAGACCCTAACTAACTCCAACTAACTACTGAACTGAAAGCATGAAAATAAACATAGTCTGTCCTCGAAATATGAGAACTCGCCATGACTATTGCTACTGATGTACTGGGCTTTCTAAGTGCGGTGGGGAACCTGAGCATCCGAACCTATGATATGAGACCTCATAGCGTAAGAAACGAGTATGTGGTCAGTACTTTAAATGTATTGGTATGCTAAATGAGGTAGGTTGATATTCATAGTTTCATGTATAGGAGTAATAACTTGCTGAATGAATAGCATGACGTACTGAATAGTATGGATGAAGTCTATAAATACTGAGAATGCATGACCAATCATAAAACATATTTTTAATATAATCTGTAAACTGAAATACTGAGTACTGATACCTGAATAACTGATATTTGTATTCTATGGTCAAGCAAAACTGAAATTAAATTACTGAGTTGATTACTGGACTGAGACTATGAGAGCTATCATTTAACCGACATGCCCCAGTGAGCAATTTGGGGTACAACCTATGACCCCAATTGGAAGGGTGTCAGTACTATGCCACGGGTACTAACACTGGCTGTGTGGATCTACTAAAGTGTTGTCCCAAAGGACAAAGGGTTACCCTCAACTGGCAGGTACCCGTATGAAATCAACCCTTAACTGGCAGGTTAACATATTAACCTATGCTGGCTATGTAGTTATGGAATGTGGGGACTGCTACTAAAGGTCACACCTTCAACTGGCAGGTGATCTCCCATCCCTGGATTCGCTCGATGCTAAATCCTACTCCCAACTAAACTGACTCGGAATACTAAACTTTTCTAAGTATAACTGATTATGATAACTGGCTGAATTGACGACACTCATATTTATCTGAAATTATTCTGAAGATACTGAGACTAAGTAAACAACTATGTTTTTGGGTATTTATAACCCCTAGGACTCGGTAACAATAATATCAAAATAGTATTAAAACTTTGAGGACATAATATGAAAGCATTTATTCAAAATTCATTTTTGTAGGCATTTCATCAAGCACTTGATATTCATAAGGTAAGCTTAGCATGTGAATAGCTCAAAGCTTGTAGTAGTAGAATGATTTCAACTTTAACATCACTAATTATGGTTTAAATCAGCAAATAACATTATTTAAACATGTGGGGTTTAATAACAACAACAATTTCATGTAAACATGGTATAGAATCAAGATTTGTGGGGATTCATGGTTAAAATCACAATTAAAATCAAAATAACTTGTAAAAATCATAATTTGGACATTGAAATTAGATTCTTGGGTTCCATGGTTGAAAGGGACCCATGGATGAACATTTAACATACCTGGGTTGATGAATTTGTGAGAGTTCTTAGGGTTTTTCTTGAGAGTTGATCTTGAATTTTGAAGGCAAGGGCTTGTTCTTGAGAGAAGATTAGTTTCTTTGAGTGAAATTATGAGTAATGGGGCACATAATGCCCCTTTAGGGTTGTAATTAAGTATTTTGAATGGATTTGGGGCTAAGGAAAAGATCAAACAGTCCCAAAAAATTAAATCACAAAATTGAAAATCCCAATTTTTTGCTCTGGTGCGACGCGGTGCTTATCGCGTTGGGCCACTGGAAAAGGACAATCCTTATTTCGTCCAACGGCGCAATGCGGTGCTATCATGTTGTGCCACTGGAAATGGATAATTCTTAATTGGCACCTTGACGCGATGCGACACCAATGCGGTGCCTTAATAATGCAAAATTTTCCCCTTGGCACAACAAGAAGTTATTGCGGTGGTCCACAGGAAAAGGAAGAACGTGATTTTGGCAATTACCGTGACGCGGCCTTATCGCGATGGGCTACTATCTTTTACTAAAAGTGCCATAACTTCTCATCGGAGTATCGGATTAAGGCGAAATTGATATCGTTGGGAAGCTAATTAAATTTTGTACAATTTGGTAGGTCCTTGGCTAAAAAATTCTGAGTAGAAAAAATATATGCTTATTTGAAGTTGACTATAACAACATTCTTCCTGAAAACTCAATCAGTAAGTAATATTTTCATTCATCTAATAGCTGGGAGTTATTTGAGGCCTTAAAATACATAAAACTCACCAAGTTAACCCATTGTCTTTTTCTTCGAGTTATAGTTTGGCTTACCTAATGCCGGGGGAAAGTAGGTGCCATCATGACTCATAGATCAGGTTATAACAAATTGGTATCAGATCCTAGGTTTTACCAGTATTGTTGGTACAAGAGGAAGTGTCAAATACAGTCCTGCATACCAAAATGATGATGTATGTTTCCTATCTTTGGGAGGCAATAAGACATTATTAGGAGTTAATCACTTCTTTTGCTCATTCCATGCTAAGAGACGATACAGGTAAATCACGTTGACATATTGGAAAGGGATGAACGAGAATTGGAACTTCTCTGTGACACAGGCTAATCACAGTGCTCCACTAGAAATCAATGGTGGACATGGTCAGTTGTATGCAATACCTGCTAGGACCAAGGCTAAGTCTTTGAATGTTGTTACAGGTATGATTTTGGTGTGCTGATAGTTGGCCCTTGATTTATTTAATTCAAAATCCACTTATTCTTATATATCTACTTATTATGCACCAAGATTGGAGTTATCTTGCAATTTATTATATTTACCATTGTATGTATCTACTCCTGTAGGTGATTCTTTAGTAGTGGATCGAGTTTTAGATCATGTGTTGTGAATGTTTAATATGTTGATACTTATGTTGAACTTATAACTGTGGATATTATGGATTTTGATGTGATTCTGGGCATGGCTTAGTTATCCAACTATCATGTGATCATGAGTTATTTTTTCCAAGACTATTACATTAGCTATGCCTGGCTTCCCCGAATTAGGTAGTAGGGAGATATTAGCTACAATTTGATAGATATTATTTCTTATGATCGGAGAATGAGGATTATTTATAGGAGTTGTGAGTCTTATCTTGCTCATATTTGTGATACTAGTATGGAGAGTCCGTCACTTGACTCTATTCCTGTAGTTTATAAGTTTCTTAATGTGTTACCTACTGACTTGCCTGGTATTCCCCCTGTCTGTGAGATTGATTTTTATATTAATTTTGAGCATATTGAGTTTGCTATTGATTTCGATCCAAGCACATGACCTATTTCTATGGCACCTTACCACATAACCCCTGCCAAGCTTAAGAAGCTAAATTTTCAGCTTTGGGATTTTCTTGGTAAGGGTTTTATTAGACCAAGCGTGTCTCCTTTGGGAGCACCTATATTTTTTTATAGAATTAAAATAGATTCATGCATACGTGTATTGATTATAGGAAGCTTAATAAGGTAACGGTGAAGAACCATTATCTTATGTCTCGCATTGGTGATTTATTTTACCATCTTCAGGCAACGATAGTGTTTTATGGTCATTATGAGTTCTTAGTGATATTATTTAGGTTGAATAATTCCCTAGCTACTCTCATGGATTTGATGAACTGAGTGTTCAGACCTTATTTGGATTTCTTCGTGATTGTGTTCATCAATGACATCTTTATATATTCAAGGAGGAGAGAGGAGCATGCACTACATATAAGGATTATGCTCCAGACCTTGACAGATCATTTTCTTATTGTCAAGTTCTTCAAGTGTGAGTTTTGGCTTGAGTCAGTAACATTCCTTGGACATGTGGTGTCTAAGGATGAGATTATGGTAGACCGGGCTAAGATTGAGGCGATTTATTATTGGGCTAGGCCTATATCTCCAATTGAGGTTCATAGCTTTATTGGTTAAGAGAGTTATTATAGATAATTCATCGAGTTTTTTGCTACTATTTTAGACCCTATGACCAGATTGACTAGAAAGGATGTTCCTTTTTGAAGGTATGAGGAGTGTTAGTCGAGCTTTGGAAAGCTCTTAGTTTTTCTTACTTCAGCTCCTATCTTGGCTCTTCCTATTAAAGATGAAGGATTCAACATATTTTGTGATGCTTCTGATATTGGTTTAGGTTGTGTATTGATGTAGTAGGGTCGTGTCATATTTTATGATTCTATACAGATTAAGGTGCATGAGCGTAACTACCCTACTCATGATTTGGAGTTGGATCGGTAATTTTTGTGCTTAATATTTGGAGGCATCATCTTTATGGTGTTCATTGTGAGATTTCCACCGATCATCATAGTCTTCAATATCTTATGACACACAGGGATCTTAACGCTAGAAAACATAGATAGATGAAGTTGCTTAAGGATTATGATAGTTTCATCTGGTATCATTCGGGCAAAGTGAATATGGTAGCAGATGCCTTGAGTCGAAGACACTGTGTATGGCTAGCATAGATTTTATTTTAGTTTCTCATAGGTTGTTGGAATGGTACATCCAGTCCTCAAAGAACTTAATGGCTCACCTTGATATTTCATATCCTATGAGGATTTTGGCTAGTGTGGAAGCGAGGTCTCGATATTTAAGCAGATTCAAAATTTTCAATTTAAGGATAGTAAGATTTGCTTCCTTAAAGACAAGGTGTTGAGTGGTGAGTTTGAGAGGGTCACCATAGATTTTGAGGGTGTCTTTGATATTTGATAGCCACATTTTTTAGGAATGATGACTTGATTCAGTTGATTTTGCATGAGGCTCACAACTCGAGATATTGCATTCATCCCGACGTAACCAATTTATAGAGATTTGAGAAAGTATTATTTGTGGATCTATACAAATATAGATATGGAAGATTTTATAGCTCGATACCTATATTGTCAGCAGGTAAAGGCCGTGCATCAACGACTTGGTGGTTTGATTCAGAGATTTCCCATTCTCGAGTTGAAATGGGAGAGGATTACCGTGGATTTTGTTAGTGGTTTTCCTTGAACTTATTGTGGTTCTAATGGTATTTAGGTTATTTTGGATTGTTTGACCAAGTTAGCACATTTCTTTCCTATTTATATATTCTTCAGTATTGAGAGGTTAGCCTATATCTATGTTCAGGAGATAGTCCGTTTGCATAATGTGCCTATTTTTATTATTTCAGATCAAGGTTTTGTGTGTACTTTAAGATTTTAGAGAGTTTTTTAGGAAGAATTGGGTACTCAAGTGGATCTTAGTACAACCTTTCATCCGCAGACAAATGTCCAGTTAAAGCGGACTGTTCAGGTTCTTGAGGATATGCCCTAAGCCTGTGTTATGGATTTTGGAGGCTACAGGGAGTAATACTTAGCCTTGGTAGAGTTCGCATATAATAATATTTATCATTCGAGTATTGAGATAGCACCTTTTGAGGCTTTGTATGTTAGGAGGTATTGTTTTCTGATTGGATGGTTTGAGACTTTCGAGCTTAGACCCCGTTGTACTAATTTGCTCCAAGAGTCATTGGATAGAGTCAGAGTGATTTAGGACAGGTTCAAAATGGCTCAGAGTAGGTAGAAAGCCTATGCAAATTATAGGCTTTGTGACTTAAGATTTGGAGTTTGTGATTGGGTATTCCTTTATGTATCACCCATGATAGATATGATGAGGTTTGGAAGGAAGGGCAAGCTTAGCCCCAGATATATTGGACTTTTGGAGATTCTCTATGCAGTTGGTAAGGTTGCTTATGAGTTAGATTTACCTCTAGATTTTTCTACTGTTCATCCAGCTTTTACTGTCTTCATGTTGTCGCCATATTCCTAATCAATCTTATATGGTTAGATAAGACTCAGTTTAGTTGGATGATAATTTGACTTTTGTGGAGGATCCTATGATCATTTTGGCTAGTGATATCAGGCGGTTGCACCCTAGAGAGGTTCTTGTAATGAAGGTTCAGTGGAGGCACCACCCAGTGGAGGAATCCACTTAGGATATCGAGAGTGAGATGCGGATGCAGTATCCTCACTATTTCGACACTTCAGGTACATCCTAGTCCATTTACTTTCATGGAATAAAGTTCCTTTAGTAAAAGATATTGTAATGACCCTTCAATTTATTTCCCATATTTCTACTTATTCTTACTATTGGAGCTTTCCCATCACAACCCCAAGTCATTTATGACTCACTGGGATAGACTGATCGATTATCGAGAATTTTACTTGGTTTTCATAGCCAATTCTCTATTTTGAAGACTTAGCTAGTTCAAAATGGCCACTAGGAAAAAACATTAGCAAAATAACCTAGTATGAAAATTCTAACTATTCTAGCAGCTCCAGAATGTCAATTTTAGGCTAGTTAGAATTTTGGTTTGGGTCCCGAGGAACTCTGCCTCATTTCACCTATTGGTCGGAGAGTTAAGAAAATAAAATATGGGTGTGGGACCCACCTTTTGTCGAACGACCTCGGATGGAAATTTTGACTATGCCATTGAGTTTGAAACATCAAATTTGATAGGATTGCATATTGTATTTGCATATACGGGATTTCAAATGAATCTCGAGGGGTTGGCAGAGACTTGGAAAAATAACAAGTCTAAGCTATATTTGGTGAATTACGAGATCGTGATTGTGATACCCTTGTCAATCTCTAGGAACTACTATCATGGTCATATGTCGCGATCGCGACAAGTCTAATCATCCTAAATACATGGTGGTCACGAGTCTAGGGTCACGATAGCGACACCTGAGAACCTGGAAAGGGTATAAATACCCCATTTTAGAGCTTTTTGCCATCCCCTCATCCATTTTCTTGAGAAAAAAAATCCTAAATAGAGAGATATCATGAAATTTAAGCTTATGGGTGATTTCAGATCTTGGCTAACACCTGTTTTCGCGATTATCTTTCGATTTATGGTAAGATTTCACCCTTTTTCTTGGTAGATTTTCTTAATTTCCTGTTCAAAATTCCAAAACCTTAGGGTCTTGAGTTGAGACCTAATTTATCTTTGATTTCACCCATTTTTTAGGGTAATGATTCCTTGAGTAGGTAAGAATGTTCGGTTGGTTTCAAAAATACGATTTCTAAAAGTGGAACCCATATGGGAGTTTTGGTGGGATTATGGACCCGATGCATAGTGGAGCAATATAGGTATTATTATTCTCATATTAAAGAGTAGAATGTGATTTTGAATTCTTGGCATCTTGAGGAGGATTCTCAAAAAAGAAAATCTGTGGTTTAGCGGATCTTTTGAGCTTTCTTCAATGCCCAGGTAATCTAGGTTTTACTCCTTGTTAGACTGAGTTATTTCATAGTATATTTATGATATTATGTTAGATTTGGGATGGGTTTTAGGTGTTGGTTTGATGAAATGCAAGACTTAGGTTTGTTGGGTCGTTTAGGCTATATTTAAACCTTAGAGTTGAAACACTTAGCTTGTTTCCTTGTGCCTTAGGTGAATTAGACTTCATGGCTTATGTTTAGGATGAGAATGACCTAGATTACTCAAGTTAGGTCAAAGTGCCTTAGTCACTCATGCTTACTATAAGATTAGCCTTAGTTTCTTACACTAATGGAAATTGCCTTAGTTACTATGTTGACTTAGTTATTATGTTTAAGAAGAACCTCTACCTTAGGGCTATTTGTGGCTTACTTAACATCTAAGAATGGTTAGATACCTTAGCCTAGTTTGGAGTAGAAATTGCCTTAGAATGTATTTTGGGGATTTAGAAGTGGGCTCTTCGACCCACCTTAATCCAGGATTGATGCTAGTCCTCTTAAAACCCTTATAAGTTTATGAAACACCTAGAGAATGCTCATTGAGCCAATATTGAGGAACCCTGGAACTTGATGGTTATGGTAATGGTGATATTATAAGTAATACTTATGGACTAATTGATTAGATTACTGATTATGTTATGTTAAGCTATTGGTTATGCTATGAATAAGTATTGGGTAGGCTCAGAATGAGCTATTGAATATGTTATTGACTAAGCCCTTGATTATTAAATGGAATACACCATTGATTAAGGCTATTACTTGGTTCATTGGGTATGCTTTTGACTAAGATAGTATTCATGTATATTGACTATGCTAGTGACTATGTTTAATGTGTATACTAGTGATTTTGCTATTGATTGTGTTAATGACCATGCTTATTTACTATGTTGGCGATTACTCTATTAATAGTGCTAGAGATCATAATTATTTAATACATTAGTGAGCATGCTATGGAATATACTTTGAATGAACTATATATTATACCATTTATAAGATATTAGATATGCTAATGATACGCTATCTATTCTGCTAATGATAAGCCATTGACTATGCTATTGATAAGTTATTGCCTATGCTATTACTTATGATTGTGATTGTGCTAAGTGATTATGCTAGGAATCATGCTAGAAAAAATTCTTATTGATGGTATTTGTAATTGTGTCATTTATTATGCTAGAAATCATGCTTATTGATTATATTGGAAGTCACGTTATTAATTATGCTAGTAATTATGATGTTTGACTACATTAGAGACTTATGCTATTGATTATGCCACAGACTATATGATGTAGCTGTCGGTTTAAGTCTGAATATTTATCATATATATACACCCCACAAGGCCAGAGGATAATTATAATGATATATATCCAGCAAGGACGGAGGATAATTAGGATGATACATTGATATCTGGCAAGGTCGGAGGATAATTATAATGATATATACTCGACAAGGCCAAAGGATTATTATGATGATATATTGAAACCCGACAAGGCTGAAGAATGATTATGATGATGCATCAATACCTAGCAAGGCCGGAGGATGATTATGATGATGTACCTATGTGTACATTTACCTGTTTCAGTTTAGCTATTCTCTATGATATGATTATTATATATATATATATATATATATATATATATATATATATATATTATTGGGTATGTTATTGGCATTGGGGATGCTAGTTATATCTCTGAAGTGATTAATGATTATAAGGAGGTATAAATAATGACTATTGGACATATGATGATTAGTAATAATCGATGTTAAGTGATAAATAAGGATTAGTGATGGATGTTGTTTAGGTTATAAATGATGATCAGTTGATAATGTTGATTAGTTGATAATGAAGAATAGCTTATAATGATGACAAGTTGATATATGAGGATTAGTTGATAAATGATGACTACTTAATAGATGATGTTACTTGAGAAAATATAGTGAGTTGATTAATAAGGTCGGGTTGGCTGGGCACCCTGTGCCTTTGTAATACCTCGTATTTTTTCTAACTCTGTTAAACTCCTAGAATATTAAGGGTCAACTACACAAAAATGAATAACTCTTGATACATGTAGAATTTTTCAGCTCTAAACCCACCAATGTGTAGATAATTGAATCAGCTTTCCAACGATACCAAATTTGCCTCGATCTGATACTCGGTTAAGAAGTTAGGGCGATTTTAGTCAAAGTAGTAGATCACTGTGATAAGCACCGCATCACGGTGAAGGGCAAATTTTCAATTGTCCAACTCCATTAAAGCACCCTGATTAGCCCACAGTACGGTGAAGCTCCACTTCCCGTTTGTCCCATTCCAGTAGCTCACCACTATTAGCCTGTATTGCACCAAAATTCCCTATTGGACAATCACCGCATCACGGTGAAGTGTAAAATGGCACTCGTCCTTTTATAGTGATGCAACATAATTACGCCGTATCGCTTCAAAGGGCAAAATGACGATCGTCCTTTTTCCAGTAAGCCACCGCGAAGCGGTGTGTTGCGGTTGGAGGCAAAATTGGTATTTCCATCTTTGAGTAAGATTTTAGAAGGGCAATTTGGTATTTTTCCCAAGCCCCTACATCGTGAATAACAGAGGATTAAATTTATTCTAAGCCTATTATGCTCACTTTTCATCAACTTTCTCTCAAAGAAACCCTAGAACATCAAACCTTCATTCCCAAGAAATCCAAATTCCAACATTCTTTTTTCCAAAAGAGCTCAAAATTAAAGATTCACAATTTAAGAACTTCAAGAATCTATCTCCAAAAGCACAAATAGGAACTCAAAGTTCAAGTTTCATCTTCTACTAATCAGTTAAAGTATGTGGGTTTTTTTAAAAAAGATAATCCTTTCGTCTTTGTGCCCAAAATTAGTTTTGAAGTTGATTTTTATATGAATTTACATGAGATTAAAATTAGGGTTCACACCCAACATTGCTATTTACAAGATTATGAGATTACAAGTGATTTAGATGTTGAATTGCATGTTTTCTTTCGTATTTTCATGCGTATGATATAAATTTTCAGATTTCGAATTGAATTATCATTATTCTCATCATCAAGCATGAACTTTATGATGATTTGACAAGAATTTGATGCATGGGTTATTAAGTCCTAGTTTGAATATTGATATTTCTAGAATGACTATGCTCTAAGCATCCCATGAATAGTTATTTTCAGATTTTAATAAAGATTTGATCTTTTGACCTTAGCTTAGACATGGAATCAACTTTACAATTTCAGCTATAGTTTAAATTAATAGATACACAATTGGTTTTCTTTATAAACTATTTATACTATTTTTAAAGTGGATTTCCTGCAGAATGAGCATGCAGATTAAAGGGAGTAGTATTTAGTACCGAGTTGGATATGTTTACATGCCCCTAAATTATTAGCCAACATAGGTACAGATTATTCTCATTTCTATATGGATGACAGTTATAGATAAGATCACTTAGAATAGGTTATACTCCTTGGTTAGAGTATGACACCTCTCCCCAACGTGAGGTTTTCCCATAAGGGAACTATACGTTGGACACTATGACAACTCACATAGTGTATGTCAGTTAGAAGAACCTCCCTATAACTAACAGAAAAGAGTAAAGAATAATAGAAAAGCTTTTAGAAACTAAGTGTAAAGGCTCACAAATAGTATTTAGATATTGCTTTATATGAGTCATTAGTTACAGATGTCATCTTTTAGATTACAGATATAAAAGTGAGTCATTTCTAAACTTACACAACATGATTTAAAGATAGAGTACAAGTACAACTTTTAGAAACTAAATGTTATGAGTCACTAGATCTATGCAACATGTTTTACTATTCATGACTACGATTTTCAGTTTTCAGATATTCCAGCTTATGTAAGTTATCTACATTTAGCATGCATTCTTTTAAAAATTTATAATAATATTGAGATATTGATTTATTTGTGCATTCACCCCCATATACTTAGTAAAATCCAGAAGTACTGATCCACATATACATTTATATACTACATTATCTCATAATGTAGGTTCAGGTGCTCAGTTTCAGCAACGTGAGTAAATTCAAGTATCTCCATCTACATCTCGATAGTTGGTGAGTCCCCATAGCTCGGGGAATTAGTCATTTAGTTTTTCATCTTATTAATATAAATGATTCAGTATTTTCAAACAGTTCGCGTCAGTTAGGGGTTTGTCCTAGTGAATCTCTAGAATTAGTAGTAGAGGCTTGTCAGACTACAAGATATGATTTAGATTTTTAGTTTTGGTTGATCAGAATCTTGATTTTAGTATTTTTTAGATATTATATTAATACATTTTTGGCTTAGCTCATATAGAATTTTGAATTTTAGCTTGATTATATATCTATACTTCCCTTTTATAAGTTTCAGATTTAGTAGATGACTTATAGGGTTAGCTTAAGGATACTTGTAGTCTTGAGCACCGTGTGACGTCTTGATACCTAATTTTGGGGCATTACAAACTTGATAGAAAATCCTAAGGTTGTAAAAGTCCTAGAGAGTCAGACAAGCCGCGTTACATAGTGTCTTGATCATGGGTGTGAAGCGCTCCACATTTATGAGCAAAAGACTACGAGACGTTTAAGAAATCCTCACTTTCTTTCATGATCTATCGTGCTTACCGTATCTCTATCTACTTTTAACTCGTACTCTTACATGATAGTTGAATATGCCTCCTTGTCGAGATAATGCACGCAGAAATAATAACCAGCCTCCCCAACCTGCTGACTCACCGAATGAGAATGTATCCCATCTTCAGCTAGTGCTCCCACTGCCAGAGCTAGGCAAGAGCAGTGGGGTAAGACTTATATGTCTAGATCTCAGAATAGTGTGTGTGGAAAACCCAGTTATCCCTTATATGCTAAGTGTGGTAAGAATCATCCTGGTGAGTGCTTGTTGGGACAGAAAGGTTGTTATGGTTGTGGTAAGTTGGGTCATGAAATCAAAGAGTGTCCGCATGATAAGCAGGGAAATAGGGATGATTGTTTCCAGACTCAGGCTACTAGCACGGCAGCTCCTCTAGGTCGCCCAGTCCCTTTTTAGGGCGCATCATCCAGTACCACTGGCGGTCATCACTAGAATCAATTTTATGATTTACCATCCTATCAGGAGTAGGAGAATTCATCAGATGTTTTTAATGTTATGCTTCGTGTCTTTCATCTTGATATTTATATATTGTTAGACCCTGGGTTAAATTTCTCTTATATGACCCCATTAGTTGTAGAAAATTTTGAAATAGGTCCTGAAAAGATTCCTAAGCCCTTCTTAGTTTCTACCCAGTAGATGAGTCAGTTGTTGCCACATATATTTATAGAAAGTTTTCTATCATTGTCCTTCATAAAATCATGGTAGCAGATTTAATAGAGTTAGATATGGTCGACTTTGCCTTTATTCTTGGTATGGATTGGCTCCATTCTTTTTATGCATCTATAGATTGTCGCACTTGAGTGGTGAAGTTTCAATCTCCAGATGAGCCAGTCTTTGAGTGGGAAGGTAATTTAGTGTCTCCCAAGAGTCGTTTCATATCCTATATTAAAGCCAGAAAGTTGATCTCAAAAGAGTGTATCTATCATGTAGTTTGAGTCAAAGACACTAAGTCTGAGACTCCAATAGTTCAATCAGTCTGTGTAGTCAATGGGTTTCCTAATGTTTTTCTCAAAGATTTGCCAAAGATACCTCCTGATAGGGAAATAGAATTCAGTATTAACCTTCTCCTAGATACTCAGCCTATCTCCATTCGTCAATATCATATAACTTTAGCTGAGCTTAAAGAGTTAAAAGAGTAGCTTAAAGACCTCTTAGATAAAGGGTTCATAAGGCCCAGTGTCTTTCCATGGGGCACTCCCATCTTATTCGTGCAAAAGAAAGATGGTTCTTTGCGAATGTGCATTCACTATCGTCAGCTGAATAAAGTCACAATCAAAAACAAATATCCTCTTCCTAGGATTGATGACTTATTCGACCAACTCCAAGGTGCAAGTTATTTCTCCAAGATAGACCTTAGACCCGGTTATCATCAACTTAGAGTAAGGGAATGTAACATTCTAAAAATAGCTTTCAGAACCCGTTAAGGTCATTTTGAGTTTCTAGTCATGTCTTTTGGTCTTTCCAATGCCCAAGCAGCCTTCATGGAATTGATGAACTGAGTGTTCAAAATGTATTTGGACATGTTTGTCATAGTCTTTATAGATGATATTCTTGTCTATTTTCGTAGTAAGAAAGATCATGCAGACCACCTTAGAATTATGTTCCAAACTCTTAGAGATCACCAGTTATTCGCTAAATTTAGCAAATTTGAATTTTGGTTAAGATCAGTAGCATTCCTCGGTCATATTATTTCTGGTGATGATATTAGAGTTGATCCCCAAAAGATAGAAGCAGTAAGAAACTAGCCTAGACCCATTTCTCTGTCAGACTTTAGAAGTTTCTTAGGTTTAGCTGGCTATTATAAACATTTTGTTAAAGTTTTTTCTTCTATTGTATCTCCTATGTCTAGATTAACTCAGAAAAAAGTTAAGTTTCAGTGGTCAGATTCCTGTGAGAAGAGTTTTTAGAAGTTGAAGACTCGACTCACTTCAGCCCCAGTTTTAGCGCTACCTAATGGTATAGATGGGTTCGTTGTATATTATGATTCCTCTAGAGTTATTTTGGGTTGTGTTTTGATGTAGAGAGGTAAAGTTATAGCCTATGCCTCTAGACAACTTAAGCATCATGAAAAGAACTACCCTACCCATGATCTTGATTTAGCAGCTGTTGTTTTTGCCTTAAAGATCTGAATGCACTATCTTTATGGGGTTCATGTTGATGTGTTTATGGATCATAAAAGTTTGTAGTATGTGTTTACTCAACGAGAGTTAAATCTTCGTCAGAAAAGGCAGTTAGATTAGTTGAAGAATTATGATATGAGTGTGTTGTATCATCCAGGCAAGGCCAAGGTAGTGGAAGACACCCTTAGTAGATTGTCTATGGGGAGTGTTCTCATGTGGAGAATGATAAGAGAGAGTTAGTTTGATAAATTCACCGATTATCCAGATTGGGTGTGAGGTCGGTTGACTCAGCTGAAGATAACATTTAGGTTTAGAGTAGTTCATAATCTTATTTAATTTTTGAAGTGAAACAGAAGCAGAAAAAGGATTCTAGTTTGGTCAAATTAAAGGGTTCAGTTAAAGACCAAAAGGTAGAGGTTTTCTCCCAAGGAAAGATGGTGTGTTGAGATACCAGAGTAGAATGTGTGTGCCATGTGTTGATGATTTGAGGTAGTGGATCATGGAAGAAGCGTATGGTGCGCGTTACTCTATTCATCCAGGAGCAACCAAGATGTATCACAATTTATGGGAAGTCTATTGGTGGAGCGGTATGAAGAGAGATATAATAGACTTTGTAGCTAAGTATGCAACTTGCCAATAGGTTAAGGTAGAGCACAAAAGACCTGGTGGAACATTACAAGAGTTTGGTATTCCCACTTAGAAGTGGAAAGAGGTGAATATAGACTTTGTGACTGGACTACCCCATTCGCATTGACAACATGACTCGATATGGATTATTGTAGATAGATTGACCAAATCAGCTCATTTCTTACTAGTTCACACATCCTACACTACTGAAGATTAGGCTAAGCTGTATATCAGAGAGTTGGTTAGATTGCATAGAGTTTCTTTGTACATCATCTAAGATAGGGGTACTCACTTTACCTCTCAGTTTTGGAAAGCCTTTCAGAAGGGTCTTGTTATCCAAGTTCATCTCAGTTTAGCTTTTCATCCATAGAAAGATGGTCAGGCAAAAAGGACCATTCAAACTCTAAAGAATATGTTGAGGACATATGTTCTTGATTTCAAAGGTTGTTGGGATGACCACTTGCTATTGATCGAGTTTGCCTACAATAATTGTTACCACTCTACTATTTAGATGGCCCCGTATGAGGCTCTTTATGGGCGGAGATGTAGATAACTAGTCCGCTGGTTCGAAGTGGGTGAGGATACTTTGATTGGGCCAGATATGGTTTTTGAAGCCATAGAGAGAGTTTAGTTGATTTGAGAGAGATTAAAAGCAGCTAAAAGTCACCAGAAATCTTATGTAGACGTAAGAATGAGAGATCTTGAGTTTGAAGTAAATGATCTTATGTATTTGAAGGTTTCACCCATGAAGGGGGTGAAGAAATTTGGTAAGAAAAAAGCTTAGTCCCCGATATGTAGGCCCTTACCGGATTTTTAGTCATGTTAGGAAGGTAGCATATGAGCTTGAGCTACCCGTAGACTTATCATCAATTCATCCAGTGTTCCATGTGTCCTTATTGAAGAAGTGCATGCATAATTCAACTGTTGTAGTCCCTATAGAAAGCACAGATGTTAAGAATAGCCTTTCATATGAAAAAGTTCTAGTAGAGATTCTTGATCATCAGATCCGTAGACTAAGGAACAAAGAAGATCACTTGGTCAAAGTTCTGTGTAGAAATAAGTCTATTGATAGTGATACATGGGAAGTAAAAGCAGACATGCGTACCAAGTATCCTCATCTCTTCTCCACAAACTCAGATTTTAGCCGAAGGTAACCGTCTTCCTCAATTCAGTTCTTTTCTAGTCTCAGATTCATCCATATAGTTATGTTCATGTAAATTCATGCATTCGCAGATTTGTTCAGTCACTCAGTATGTTTCAGATTCAGTCATGCAGCTTGTTTCAGTTGTGCATGATAGTATATAGCATCAGTTCCTCAGTATCTTCAGGTTAACTAGTCTCATTCGAGGATGAATGTTCCCAAGAGGGAGAAAATGTAATACCCCATGTTTTTCCTAGCTCAGTTTAACTCCTAGAATGTCAAGGTTCAACTTTAAAAAAATTAATAACTCTTAATAAATGTAGAATTTTCAATCTCTAGACCCACCAATGTGTACATAATTGAATCATCTTTCCAACGATACCAATTTTGCCTCTATCCGATACTCGGTTAAGAAGTTATGGCAATTTTAGTAAAAGTAATAGATCATCGCGAGACGCACCATGTTGCATGAAGGATAAATTCGCAATTGCCCGATTCTAGTAAAGCACCGCAATTGTCCCGTGTCACAGTAAAGCTACAGCTCCCATTCATCCTATTCTAGTATCTCATTGCGATTAGCCTGTATCGCGCCGAAATTCCCAATTAGGCAATCACCGCATCACGGTGAAGTGCAAAATGGCACTCGTCCTTTTCCAGTGATGCAACGTGATTATGCTACGTTGTACCAAAGGCCAAAGTGGCGATCATCCATTTTCCAGTAAGCCACCGCAAAGCGGTGCGTTGCGGTGGGAGGAAAAATTGAGATTTTCATTTTCGAGTAAAATTTCCCAAGCTCCCAAATTGTGAATAACAGAGGATTAAACCTATTCTAAGCCTATTATGCTCACTTTTCATCAAATTTCTCTCAAAGAAACCCTAGAACATCAAACCTTCATCCCCAAGAAATCCAAATTCCACCATTTTTTTCCAAGATAGATCAAAATTAAAGATTCCCAATTCAAGAACTTCAAGAATCTATCTTGAAGAGCATAAATAGGAACTCAAAGTTCAAGTTACTTCATCTAATAATCAATTAAGGTATGTGGGGTTTTTCAACAAGGATAATCCTTTTATCTTTGTGCCTTAAATTAGTTTTAAAGTTGATTTTTATATGAATTTACATGAGATTCAAATTAGGGTTCATACCTATATGATTCGTGGAAAATTACATATATGATTTAGCATGATTTACTTAGTTTACAAGAAGTTCAAGTTTACTAGTTTAAGTTATGAAGTATTATAACATGATTCAAGTTTCAGTTTGATCTTATGATCTCAAGTAAGATGTGAAATTCACAACTTCCTTTGTAAGTATGATTTAAGCAAGATAAGGATAGTTGATTTTCAGTTTACAATCCCATATGCTATTTTAAGGTGAATCTCATAAGTATGATAATATGAGTATATGTGAGTGGTATTTATTACAGAGAGGGAAATGTGGGTTTATCACATCCTATTTCTCAAAAACTACGTGTCATCGTAGGTTAAGGTACCTTGCCAGAGAGAGTCTCCTTGCCCCAAATGGGCCAAGTTTAGTGATCACTCTAAGTTAAAGTTCTATTTTTATGGCAAGGGTAGAACGACTCTCCTCAACATTGATAAGACATTGGACTCCATGATAGCACACATAATTTATGTCGGTTATAAGAATCTCACATAAAAGTATAGATTTTAGAAACTAAGTTGACCCACAGACTTCATTTAGATATTGTTTTATGAAATTTATGCTTTATCTTATTTCAACTTTCAATTTTACTCATGATTAAGGTGAGTCTAATTACACTTAGCACATAAGTTTTAAGATTATGCATTGATTCAGTTGTACTTATTGCATTCACCTCACATACTTAGTACATTTTAGAAGTACTAACAATATATCTTCTATGTGGTAACATTAATTCATAATTTAGGGACCAACTATAGCCCACAATGTCATGTTCAAGAAGTTTGCAGCTTTCAGCCAGCAAGAAGCTAGTAGGTGATAAGCTCTCTTTATTCAATCACTCTAGTCAATTTAATTAGTAATAGCTGGGGCCATGTTCTAGCTACCTATAGTCTATATTAGTAGAGGCCTCATAGCTGTCAGTTAGAATTTATATATTCAATTTTTAGTTTCCTTTATGTATAGCCAATATTGAAAATATTTGAAACAATATTGTATTGAATTAGTTCAACTAAATACATTTATACTAAAGGCATCTCTTTCACATATTATTTCCAGTTTTATGTTGTTCATTTAGTTGCTCACGAATTATGCTAGTATCATGGGTTAGATTGAGATCACTTGTAGTTCTAAGCACCATGTGACATCTAGGGATGGTCTCTAGGCATTACAAATTTGGTATCAAAGGACAAAGTTCAAATGTCCTAGGGTTTCTATGAAGCTGTGTCTAGTGGAGTCTTGCAAAATGGTACAATGACGTCTATACTTTCTTCCAGAGGCTAATATGTATCTAAGAAATGTTTCCTTTCTTTCATACTCTAGATCATGCAGTAAATTTTTCCTCTTAAACATTTCTATGGATTCATGTGTTACTCCAAAATTCTCCAACTATGTCTCATCTTTGAGATAATGTAAGTAGTAAATTCCAATTCCTCCCGATATAATGCTCTTAGATTTGCTATGAGTAACTTCAGAAGTTCTGCAAAGGGATTGAGAGGATCCCACTAATGCATTTTAAGTCATTCAATTTAAAAGCTTATGTCCTCATCCATATGAGTCGTATGATTAAGACATAACAGGACACATATTTAAATATCTCTTTAACTCTTTATTGTAGATAGCAATCATGAAAGGAGAGAGTACGTACCTAGATTATTGAATAGAGTTTTCATTAAGGAATTTTGTAAATGAGAGTGTTATGATTCATAAATAGTAGAACAACCTTATAATTCAAAGTATGTATTTAGAAGTGTAGTGACAAGAGAGGTAGGGATAGCAATCGGTTAAAGTTATATATATAGATCTACGTGTGCTATTAAGTTAGGATTGAGATGATATATCTTTAGGTGTAACTAAAGTGTAGTGAGTGGCATAGATTTCATGGTAGAAGGTAGAGAAGGAGTTATAAGTTAAAGTTACTTGGAATATGCTTGAACTAGGAAAGGAGTTCTTAAGGACATTTCTTGGTGTTAGAAAAGTATAGGTAATTAATGAAAATATTAGGTTGTCAACAATTGTTAATCTAGGCTTCCTTGTGATCATAAAAATAAAATTTTTTTATGATTGTGAAGCCATGAATATAACTTAGATATATGGGTGAATAAGTAGTACTCATGTGTGAAAGGAGTATATCCTAGCGGATTTTAATTAGATAGACCTTAATTTTATGATCAATTATTGTTATTCTGAGGTTATAGTGGACTAATGTTTCTTGATATTTTTTATATAGTTGCAAAGCAAGAGTAGCATGTGAAGTTGTGTTGTTAATCATGTCTAGTACTAGATACTAAATTTGAACAATGGATGATCATCAAGGTGGAAATAAGGATTGCTTGGGTTAGTGATGCTAGTTATATGAAAGTGAGATAATAGGCTTGAAATAGTGTATGCAAGAATTTAAGTTCATTCTTTTATAGTTATGTATAATGTTGTACGTATGATTTAGAGGTGTACTCAAGGTAGTATGTGGATGCATTATTTTCTAAGATTACTAAGTGTCATGTGTGCTTAGGTGGTACCCTTGAGTTGCTGAGTATGAGAAAGGCTAGTTATATAGTATATGGTGTTATTAATAGCTAAGTTAACGGGGTTATGGATAGATGATGTTGAGTCTGTTGGTATAATTTTTATTCTCATAGTTTAGGAAAAAATATAAACTTAGATTTGTGATATTAGTAAACTTATAAGGAAGGACAGATAGGTGTATGGAGAGACAAGTATAGTTGCGGAGAAGAGTGTTAGTATATAACGATAATTATTGAATCTAGAGAAAGTTAAGGGTAGTAGATATGAAAGAAGTGTCCAACAATGAAGTAAGAGTGTATTCCTTGGATTTCGGTGACTATGACACCCTACCCATGTCTTGCGTGATAGAGTCATGCCTGTAACCTACGCTTGTATTCATGTTATTCTCAGCTTCTAGTAAAAGAAGTAACAACTTCACTTTGTGATCCTATTTAGCCTCCATGAATATATGAGTTCCAGTCTTATGTTATGTAACTATATTATTTTCATCTTAATACCGATCTTCATTTGAGGATGAATGAACCCAAAAGGGAGATATTGTAATACCCTAAAATTTCTAGCTATCCTTCTAACCATTTGTCATATGTTTCAAGGCCTACACATGATTGTATTTAATCATATATAAGTATCATGATCATTTACCTGGGGTATATAGTGCTTTTGATTGAAGAATGTTCATAGGAAACACTTAGGGCAAAGTTGAGTTGAGAACTATTATTATCGATTGAGATTTGGTATTCGATCCTACAAGCGTCAACTTTAAACATATATAACTTTTGGAATATATTGAGTTTTAGATATCACAACCACCAAATAAAAGGTAATTGAGTCCTCTTTCCAACACTCCAATTTTTCCTTAATATGATACCCGAATGAAAAATTATGAGAATTTTCGCAAGCAAACCAATGAGAGTCAGCGGTAAGGGCGTGTCATTCCCTATTTGCTCCACGATAAGGGAGTCCCACGCCCATGGTTCCAGAGACACTAAAACTCACATTTTTCTTCTACAATCTCAATAATGACACCAACATGTCTAGAACTTCTAAAATGAAATTTCAGCTTACCCAATAAAAGATAACCCAGAGACAACTTTTAAAACCAAGAATCGACAAAATATAGAAAATAAAAATAGTTTGAAACATGAATTTTACCTTCATCTCTTTAACCTTAAGAATTATGAACTCTATTCCTTCCTCCTTCGACCTTAAAGAATTCTATTCCTGCAGATTTTCAAGTTGGTTAAAGAAATTACATATGCAATCTTAGAAATACATATAAACCCAAAAGGGTTTTGACCACATACCTTATGGAGCTCAAACTTTGAGAACCCTATTTGAGAAAAACTAAGAATTTATAGCAAAGAGATATTGTGTTACTACAAAATAAAGAAATTGCATGTGAAAATTAGAAAAATGTACACACCCACAAATAAATTTGAGCAGATACTTGATAGAGTAATAACGTTATCGACCCCTATTTCAGTAAAGAGGAAGAGTTTGTGCAAAGAGGAAAATTTTAGGCTTTAATCGACAGATTTGAGCAAATTTTAACCAACAGATCTAACAAATTTTATCAAACCCATTTTGTTTCTTCAAAGGGATTGAAATTTTTGTTTAGCTGTGAGCAAAGATGAGATAATGTTGAGCTTGGAGTACAGAGGAGACAAAAGAATTTTTTGTTTTAATTTTTATGAAATTTTGCCTTACATAATAACTACTAGAAAGATCCCATTATTATAATTTTATTAAATAAAATAAATTAATATCAGAGGCAATATGGTCGCCGCAAAATTACATTCAGAGGCGACTTTATATTAGTTGACACTATAAAAATAGATCCAAAATTTTATTATTAGCGGGAACTAAGAATTTATGTATAGTGACGCCTATTAGAATCGAAAAAATTACTTGATCCTGAAAGATGATATATTGCAGCGATAATATTTGTCGCCACTGAATATGAAGTTTCTGCAGCAACAAACTTACTCGCCACTAATTATAGCAACTATAAAACCTATTTCTTAAAGTGTTGGTAGTGGTCACAAGTCCCTGGGTTGGGTTATGACTCATGTTGTGGGTTAAAGACCCATCATCTGATTTTCTACAGGACTAGTGATGTTTTATGTGAAGACTAGTGTAACGCCCCGAGTCTGCACCCCAGATACTACACGGTGCTTATGACCTCGAAGGGCCACAAGCTAACCCATGACTGATATCTGTTGTGAGCACTGAAACATGATACTATAATAAATACATAAAATAGGCTAAAATTCCATAAGTTTCAAAACATCTGAAATACTGATAAAGTATATCAAATGAAATAAAAATTTGTAAAATTGAATACTGACCAAAATCTAGTCTGAAAAGCCACTAATATGAAACTGTCTGAAAGTGGAGTTGATGGGACAATCCCCCTACTAACTCCATCTACTGAAATACTGAGTATACTAAAATAATAAAATAAAATAATATCATAGAATGATGAGGACTCAATGCTAATCTACTACTGTTGGCTAAATCTAAATCTATCTATGTGCGGTCGAGAACCTAAGCGTCCAAACCTATTATATAAGACATTATATCATAAAGAAAGAGTATGCGTCAGTATGTGGAATGTACTGGTATGCTAGATGAGGTAAAGCTTAATGCAAGAGTCTATATGTATGAACAATAGCTAACTGTATGATATAGAATAACTAAACATAAGAGTACATAGATAACTTATACTGCTGTAAATACTAAGTATGTACTAATGTACATATAAATAAATACTGTCACTAAGCTTGTATGAAACTAAGTCCTGAGTTCTGATACTAAGTAACTTATATCTGAAGTTACTAATAACTAAGTTACTTATACTGATTGACTGTATCTGAGTTCTGATTCTATAGAACTGAACTGATTTCTATTCTAAAGACTGAAATTGAGACTGTGGGAGGTAATTATCTAACCAACATGCCCCAAATAAGATAACTGAGGTCCAACCGATAACCCCAACTGGAAGGGTGGCAGTACTGTGCCATGGGTAAAGACACTGAGGAGTTACCCTCATCTGGTAAGTACTTTAATGAGAATGGTAGAACCCTCATAAGTCAGGTTAAAACACCTCATCAACTCTCAACTGGTAGGTTTGATGTCTAAACCTATGTTGGCTACATAGTTTTGGAATGTAAGGATTGTTTCTAAGGTCACACCCTCTACTGGCAGGTGAGCCCCCATCCTTGGGTTCACTCAGTGCTGAATCCTACTCCCAAATAAAAGACACTGAACTGATACTAAGTTTATTGAATTTTATTGAGTTCTGTAACTGACTGAGAGTACTTGTAACACCCCATGTTTTTCCTAGCTTAAAATTCCTTCCTAGAATGTTAAGAGTATGATTCAAAAATGAATAGCTTTTATTTCATATAGAATTTTCCAGATTTCGACCTTCCATTGTGTGAGAAATTGAATAATTTTTCCATCGATATCAAATTCGCCCAAATCCGACACTCGGTGAAGAAGTTAGAGCATTGTTAGTAATGTAGCGTTCCACGTGGGCACTCACTGCATTGCGGTGGATGCCAAAATAGCAATCATCACACTCCAGTGGACCTCTGCAATATTGGAACATAGTGGAGAGATCCATATTCTCAATTGTCAATTTCCTGTGGCGCAACACGATAGTGTCGCATCGCGCCAGAGCGCAAATTCGCACTCGTCCTTTTCTAGTAGCTTAACACGATTTCAACACATCGCGGTGAAGGTGTAATTGTCGTACTCTTGATACCTAATTCAAATTCTTGTATCATAAATTTAATCCTAAGTATGTCAAGTCCTTATTAGGTGAATAATTTTCATAGAAGTCATTTAGAGCCAAGTGGAGCTAAGAACATTAGATTCGACCAAAATTTGACATTCAATCCTACAAGTGTCTTCTTTAAACGTGTATAAAGTGGAATTTTCCATCCCAATACCCATCAAATTGTACATAATTCAATTTCCTTCGCGAAAAAACCAATTTCGCAAAAAACTAATACCCGAGAGAAAAGTTATTCCCATTTTAGTGTGAGGTAGTGAGCTGCCGCGATGGTAATACATTGAGCTGAAGGGAAAAATCGAAATGCAGGTTATGAATTTCTGCTGTAAAGTAATAAGGGGCGATGGGGTCTTTTTTCACCTCAACCCAAGTCGTAAAAACAGGATCTAAGGCTTCAAAAGGGGCATTATTTGCCCCTATTCTCCAAATTTTTCCCCAAGAACAACCATAATCAATTACCTCAAGAATCATCAATTCCATCTTCTTCTCTTCAACAAAAGGATCAAGAATTTAAGGTTTCTAATCCAAGAACTTCAAGAATGATAACAAGATCATTTCTAAAGTATTCAAAGTTCAAGCTTTTACATTCAATTCATTAAGTCCAAACTATTAAGGTATGTGGGGTTTCAACAAGGATAATCCTTGTGCCCAAAACTTGTTTTAACATCTAAATTACTGAATTTTATGTGATTTTTCATGAAATTGAAGTTAGGGTTTATACCCAATTTATATTGTTTGAAGATTATGAGTTTACAAGTGATTGAATATTAAATTGCATGACTATTTTTATTTATTTATATGCGTAACGTAATTTTTCAGATTTTTGAAAGTGAGTTTAAGTATGATATTGAGTTTCTTGATCTTATTATTTTGATAGTGTTGAAGTATTTTCAAGAAGTATAA